>NC_081555.1:105990064-106052564 GCF_963082655.1 Stomoxys calcitrans | reverse complement strand
TTTTGTTTTTGGTTCGTCTTTTCTTTCCATAGTAAGTGGATCGATAGAATTTTACCACATCACTTAGCCTAATGGAGAAATTGCAATCGCCAGGGAAGGGTTTAGCCTTTCAGGTTATGCCATACAGTTGTTGTTAAAAAAAAGGAAGAACATTTGAAAGGCTTATCTGTGAGAAACAGAAAACACATATCGTTTAAATAAACTGCCTCAAAAAAACGTTCTTAGAAATTACCGCTGGAGCCCACCATTAGGGATTCTACAAAAAAAAAATTAATTCAATTAACTAAGTTTAAGAGCCCTGGGGTACTTCTAGTACAAAATTTCTGCTTAATCAGCCAAAAATTGAAACTACTAGCCGCAGACGAAAACTCTTCCAGAAATTGGTTTATATGGGAGCTATATCATGTTATATCTTGATTTGGACCACACCAACCAAATGTTTGGTGTCATGAAAAACCCCTACTTCCAAAAATTCAGCAACATTTTACAACAATTGCTGCTTCTAGGATGGCCACCGTAGTGCAGAGGTTAGCATGTCCGCCTATGACGCTGAACACCTGGGTTCGAATCCTGGCGAGACCAGCAGAAAAATTTTCAGCAGTGGTTTTCCCCTCCTAATGCTGGCAACATTTGTGAGGTACTATGCCATGTAAAACTTCTCCCCACTGCGGCACGCCGTTCGGACTCGGCTATAAAAAGGAGCTTAAAACTTGAATCGGACTGCACTCATTGATATGTGAGAAGTTTGCCCCTTTTCCTTAGTGCAATGTTCATGGGCAAAATTTGCAATTTTGCTGCTTCTTGGGGTCCACAAAGTAAATAAAATGGGCAAAATGTGTCTTCTATTGATTTTTTTTGAAATTTAATTTCATTTACACAAATTGTTATCCCAGATTATTTTATATCATTACTGAGAGCATTATCAGGTTTTACATTTTCTCGTTGACTGCTTTTCTCTACCTAAAGTTGTGTGTTAAACCAAAGACCACAAAACGATTAAATTTGAGCATTAACATTTAAAATTTATTGCATTTACTCCTGTATGCTCTCACATATACTCGTATACAGGCATGAACTACAATGGAGACCAACCAAAGTTTAAACAGAAGATTTATCTCAACATCTAAATACACTTATGGGAAATAAACTCAAATAATGTCACTCGTATTCGCACCTTTTGTTCAAATGTAATGGAAAAAATAAAAGTAACTTTCATTTCCCGTTTTCTAAATTGAGCTTATTGATAAGAATCATGATGTTGTGGCCCAGAGGGTAGAGGCATATTTGTGTGTAAAGTGTGTGTCACCCTGGAACATTAAAAAAATTTGTGTCCCAAGCTGGAAAATTATGCCATAGCAGAGATAATCGTTTAAATTGGAAATGGAAATCTGTTAAACGACGCTATAAATAAGTAAATGTCGCAACATTTTTCTAATTATCATTTTAAGAGGAAATATTTTAAAAGATTTTGGAGTAGTGGGATGTAACACATTTCAAACCCAAAAGTAAAAAAAAATTGATGCCAAACCGAACATATTGCTGTTTTGTGGGGATAACCCCCGTAAAATCGTGTGTTCACGGTAGGATTAGAAGTAATGCGTTCATGCCCACGTGAATTTGATCTTTGTTTCGCGAAGAATTATTCCAAATTCCAAAAACGCGACTTTTTTCCTTTGGATTGTGTGTATAGGGGTATGAAATCCTTGAACAAATTGAAATGAACTATAAAATATGGTAAAGGGTGGCGTATAATTATTTATTGTACAGTATTAATGTTGCTTATACGCTCAGTTGCACCATGCTTTAAATGAACGATGTCATTGCTACAAAATCAAATCCCTTAAATGGATTGATAATGGTGTGAATTAAATATTGTTGAATTAAAAATTCAAGTAAGGGCGAGGGTTTTTATTAATACTATTCGTTTAAAAATAAAGAAATAATGAAAGAACGAACAATTATTGGTTTCAATTTTTAAAAAAAATTTCCTTACTTTAATTGGCTATGACAGAACATTTGTTCCACTAGCCGAACGTAGAATGGCGTTTCAAGCGCCTCGATCTTCTGCACTCATTCTGAAATCTCTGACACCAAGTTTTGAAGTGTCTCTCACCAACTGATTTTTCCATCGTGCTTTTGGTCTTCCCGGTTTGCGTGTACCACCGTGTTTGCCTTCAAAATACTTCTTTCCTGGAGCTTCTTCATCCATTCTGGCAACATGACCTAGCCAACGCAGCCGTTGTATTTTGTAACTATGCTATCGTCATCATACAGTTCATGGTTCATAAGTCGCCTATATTCTCCATTAACGCAAACTGGTCCAAATATTGTACGAAGAATCATTCTCTCAAATACTCCAAGCACTGCCTCATCTGCTTTCACAAGTACCCATGCCTCAGAGCCATATAGCAACACGTGTAGTATTTGTGTCTTGTGTAGCGTAATCTTCGTCTGTCGAGAGGTGGCCTTGTTTCTAAACTGCTTACTTAATCCAAAGTAGCATCTGTTTACCAGTATTATTCTCCGCTTAATCTCAAAACTGGTGTCATTCGTTTCAGTTACGGCGGCGCCGACTATTTCAAAGTTGTGGTTCCCAACTTTTTCCATTTTCTTTAACTGCTCAGTTGTACAAGGCGTTTTGGGAGTTGAAAGCATCCATTTCGTCTTATGTCCATTTAATGCCAGACCCATTTTCACTGACTCTTTTTCAAAGGCTGCAGTTACTACTTACGGTGACCGATATCGATCAACGTCGTCGGCGTAGGCGAGTGTGTTCTCTTGTGATTGGTTTACCATATCTATTCATTTCTGCATCTCATATAATCTTTTCCTGTAGTATATTATAGACACCACACCATAGGCTGTCTCCTTGTCTGAAACCTTGATTGGTATTGAATTGTTCCGAGACAAGGGGAGGGGGAGACTTATTCTTCTGTAGTTGGCACATTCCGTCTTGTCTCCTTTCTTGTGTACGGGACATAGTATGCTGAGATTTCTATCATCGGGTAAGCGTTCTTCTGGCCATATTGCGCGGATAAGCTGATGCATACGCCTTATCAGAGTGTCGCCTCCGGTCTTAAATATTGGGTTGCCCAAAAAGTAATTGCGGATTTTTCATAAAGTCGGTGTTGGCAAATTTTTTCACAGCTTGTGACTCAGTAATTGCATTCTTTCTTCTGTCAGTTATCAGCTGGTAATTTTAGCTTGCTTTAGAAAAAAAGGTTTAAAAAAAATATATTTGATTAAAGTTCATTCTAAGTTTCATTAAAAATACGTTTACTTTCTTTTAAAAAATCCGCAATTACTTTTTGGGCAACCCAATAGTTCAGCGGGTAACCCGTCGTCTCCAGCTGCCTTGTGGTTCTTCAGTCGAGTCACTGCTGCTTGCTACTCATTCTGATTAGGATATAAACATTCTATACCATCATCATTGATTGGTTCTGCGTATCCTCTCCGCCACCAACATTGGACACCAGCAGTTGGGTAAAATGTTATTTCCATATCCTCAACATGCTATCTCTGTCAGTTGCCAGATTTTCTTCTTTGGCTCTGCAGGAGGAAGTGCCTGCACCAAAGCCATCGGCTTGATGTTTAATTTGTTGGTAGATTTTCCGGACTTCATTCTGACTCCTGTACATCTCAATTCGTTCACACTCACGTCTTTCCATTTCCCTTTTTCTTTCTGCGGAATAGATGTTTCTCCTCCCTCCTTTTCTCCCGATACCTTTCCTTCATTTGGCGTATTGCTACTGATTGCAGGGTTGCTCTTTATGCCGGATTCTTGGTTTCAGTACCATTTCAACACTCTTGGTCATACCATGGGTTTCTTGGAGGAGGCTTCCGGTACCCAGGTACGGATTTCACAGCATTTTCCATGGAGTGGGCATTAGATTGTCACTGCGCCATTATATCATCGGAACAAGGAGTGCTTTCATCAAGCAGTTGGGTCAGTGGAGTAGAGTATGCCGCTGCCATGTGTTTTGTTTTGCAGCATTTCAATGTCCAGCTTCCGTGCAGTGTCAGTATCGTAGTTTCCTCGCTATATTTAAACGAGTGCGAACCTTTGCCGCAACAAGGTAATGATACGAATCTATATTCGCTCTATGAATCGATCGTACATCTAACACGCTGGATGAATTAGTTCCATCTATCACAATGTGATCAATTTGGTTCCTCGTGTTTTGATCGGGTGACAGCCATGTGGCTTTGTGGATATTTTTATGTGTAAATCTGGTACTACTAACTGACATGTTTTTTGCCGCGGCGAAACCCACTACTGGACATTATCTCGTGGAGGCTAAACTTTCCGACTGTTGGACCAAAAATGTCTTCCTTCCCTATCTTCGCGGTCATATTCTCCCTCTAGTCGCTCGTAGAAAATATCCTTGTCTTCCGTTGGGGCATGGACACAAATAAGGCTGATGTTGAAGAATTTGGTTTTTATGCGGATTGTGGCTACCCTCTCATCCACCGGAGTAAAGCTGGAAACAAGGTGTTTCAGTCTCTGACTTACCACAAATCCACAGCCAAATTCATCCCTCGTGTTATGGCAGCTATAGTGTAGTTCGTCACCGTTTGGTGTTGTAGTATCGCCATTCCCAGTCCATCGCATTTCCTGTAAGGCGGTAATATCAGCCTTGTACTTCTCTAATACATCCGCCAACGCGTATACTACACCTTCTCTATAAAGAGTGCGGATATTCCAGGTGTAGATCCGCAAATCATGGTCCTTTATCCGTTTGCGTGGGTCGTCAACGTTGGAGTGGACCGTTTTTAATATTCCTTTGTTTCTCATAGTAGTTCTCACAGTTTGCCGGGGGCGGGTTACTGACCCAGCGCCCCAACCGCATGGGTTTTGTGGAATAGCACATGTATCCCTCGTTGTGGCGAGCCACTTGCCCCAAAATCCGACGCTCTCCTACAGCCGCCCCTAAACTGGGAACAGACGCTGATATTGACCATTGGTTATTTGAAGGCGCCAATAACTCGCCTTGTCATCTCGAGCATCATTGGCACTCAGTATTTAAATAAGAGCCAATGCCACCTGACTCCTCACTGAGACTCTCCTCTCGAAAATCGCTGACAGCACGACAGCAGCTTCTCCTTAATGATCCATAAAACCCAATACTGAAAGCACCTCTTCTGATTGATGCACATGTATACTTCACCAGCTACTGCGAACGCCGATTCACTTTGAATATAAAATGGCACTGTAACCACCTTTTACACAAAAACCGAGGCAATTTTCATCGACAAATGCAATAACTTTTTTCGATATGGTTGAAGGAACCTTAAACTTCGTACTGAAGCCAACGAAAACTAAAATTTTTGTTTATGTTAGCAAAATGGATTTTTATACCCACCACCATAGGATAGTGGGAATATTTATTTAGTCATTCCATTTGCAACGTATCGAAATATCCATTTCCGACCTTACAAAGTATATATATTTTGGATTGTCGTAAAATTCTAAGACGATTTAACGATGTCCATGTATCTGTCCGTCCGTCTGTTGTAATCATTCTTCAGCCTTCAAAAATTGAGATATTGATATGCTACTGGCACAAATAACTTTTAGATATAGCTGTCACATAAACCGCGATGCCGATAAGGGTCTGAAGCATTTATTATCCGATTCCGCTGATTTTTTAAACAGCCAGCTATTTTAAGCCTCCCGATATCCGACCCAAATATGGTTCAGATAGGACTTTATTTAGATATAGCTGCACTATAGATCAATCTCCCGATTAAGGGTCTGAAGCCCAAAAGCTTTATTTGTTATCCGGTTTTACTGAAATTTGAAACGGTGAGTTGTTTTAAGTCTCCTGACTTCCAACCCAAATATGGTTCAGATCGGACTATATTTAGATATAGCTGGAGCCAAAAAAGCTGCATTTGTTACCTGATTACGTTGAAATTTAAAACAGTGAGCTATTTTAAGCCTCCCGACATCCGACGCAAATATGGTTCAGATCGATCTTTATTAAGATATAGCTGCCATAAAGGGTCTGAAGCCCATAAAAGCTTTATTTTTTATAAATTTGAAACGGTGAGCTGCTTTAAGCCTCCCGCTATCTGACCCAAATATGGCAACGATCGGACTATATTTAGATATAGCTGCCATATAGATAGGTCTGTCGGCCTTAAAATCCAAACGATGCGCATTGTGTCATCCTTAGAAAAGGCGGAGGGAGAACTCTTACACTGCAAGACTGTTCGTGACCTTACCATCCTGGTTGTTATTTCCCCTGATTTCCCTATCTTAAGGATAGTAAAATGGCCATCGACGTCCTCGCGTTATCACCATACCACCTGAAGCATTGCGTCATCGCCCGGATCTCCACCCGCAGGACCGTTTTATGGACAGTCTAAAACAGGTCTCAGTCACTGGGTTCTCGGTGTAGCACCCAAACCCACTCTGTCCTCTAGCTTTAATCCATCTGTGTAGCATGATCTTGCAGATGGTAATACCAGAGCTCTGCCAATCCAAGACTTTCGCGCTGGTACAACGCTTACCTCTATGACTAGCACAATATTTCCAGATTTTCGTCGGAATCAGTTCAGATTTAGGCTTACACTGCAATAATTTTGTGATTTATTAAACGATCCTCACGACATTTGGCACGCTGGTTGAGACCCCCAGGCCCACTCTGTCACCTAGCTTTGATCCATCCGTGTAACATGATCTTTCATATGGCAACACTAGGATTCCGTTAGTTCAAAACTGTGCTGCTGGCACCAGTGCCTCGCACTCGACCTCAAGTGTAGTCTGGGGTATCCCAACGGTAACCTCTTCCCTTCCTTCCAGGCTTCCTATCGTCGCCTCAATGGTATGGGCTGCTCCCATCCTCAATCCATTCTTCCATCGCCTTTCTTCTTTCTTCTTAAAGCCGCAGTGGCTGTCTCATACTTAATCTGTATGTCAATGGGTCGGATATCTAGAATAGTCTCCAGTACCCTAGTGGGCGTGGTCCCCATCGCTCGACCTATGCCAAGACAACTTGTTCTCTGAACCAGTTGTGGGGTCCTCATGTTTCCTTTTTCTCCATCGCAATCTACCAAACTACTGAGGCGTAAGTAAGTATTGGTCTAATCACGCTCCTGTTGAGCCATTGGGCTATCCTGGGATTCAGACCCCATTTTGAGAGTACGGCCCGTCTACATAGTGCCCAATATCTATGAGCCTTCTCAGTACGCCCCTGAATGTGAGACTTCCGATTAAGTTTCCTATCCAAGATCACTCCTAAGTACTTGACCTTGTCAGATATCGAAATCGTTTTGTTGAGCAAACATGGTGTGTCAAATTGAACCACCTTCGTATTCCTCGTGAACAGGCATATTTCAGTCTTCTCTGGGCCTAGCCCAGTCATATGCCATATGCAAGACCTTTTCGGCTCTTCTGCATACCTGTTTCGGATCCTTACCCCTTAGAAGTATTATAATATCCTCTGCATAGCCAACGGTTTCAAATCCCTCCTCAGTCAGCATCCGTAACAGGAGTGGTGATAAAATGCCCCCCTGTGACGTGCCTTATGCTACCTTCTCCCTTATATTTATGTCATGGGACCCGCAATTTATCCATCATCAGCTCATATCAGGAACAAGTTAAATTTATTTATACTTGACATAGAGGCCACCGTAGCGCAGAGGTTAGCATGTTCGCCTATGACGCTGAACGCCTGGGTTCAAATCCTGGCGAGACCATCAGAAAATTTTTCAACGGTGGTTTTCCCCTCATAATGCTGGCAACTTTTGTGTAGTGCTATGCCATGGAAAACTTCCCTCCAAAGAGGTGTCGCACTGCGGCACGCCGTTCGGACTCGGCTCTAAAATGGAGGCCCATTATCATTAATCTTAAACTTGAGTCGGACTGCACTCATTGATATGTGAGAAGTTAGCCTCTGTTCCTTAGTGGACTGTTCATGGGCAAAATTGGCAATTGGCATGGGTGATGATACAACGCATTACTTTACTTCTTCTGCTCGATACTTTTAATGTTTGTCGAGTGGCAAGAACAGATAAATGGAAACACTTCCTTACGTTTTTTTTACTCCATCAAAAACGGCATTGAGGTGTCGTTAGTAAATATTTCTATATATTGCAAAAGTTTCTGCAAAACTAAATATTGACTACCCCATTTCCCTCATTAATTACACTTAGTGTAAAGATTCCCAGGAGTAGCAGAGATATAGTTAATTAGCTAACTAATTATCTTAATGGGATAATAGAAAGTGTTCAATGTTCACATATGATTACACATATTGTCTATTATTTTAAATCAATTCGTGTAAAATATGAACAAATTGCCTGGAATGTGAAAACAAAATTATTTTAATTAATGGAGCATAAGCTTCACCGTGCAGCTGGTATATAACAATTACATATTAGAGCTCGCTACGTCAATTATACTCACATTTAAGTGATATTTTATGTATATCATTTAAAATCATTAAAAATTCACAGGAAAACCAAATAATTTTGCAATACTTGTTCTGTTCGAAAGAATTCAAGAATGTTTTTTTAGCTGAAATGGTAAATACATTCACTGCAGAGGACTAAGGGATAGTTTTCCCCTTTGAATGTTATTTTCTTTTTTCAATATACGAAAATCTTTGAAAACTTTTTGCTTTAATGAGCTTTTGTTTTAATTCATTAAAACTCAGCCGAGTTGTATATGTTGCGGTGTCAAGTATCCTTCTCTATTTACCCAAAAAAAAAAAAAAAATAATATTAAAAAAACTGATGGTTATGTTTGGATGTTATGGCATGGCAGAGGTTAAATGTCAGCAACAGCCTTTTGTTTTTGTTCATAGACCAGTTGCCTAAGCCTGCAAAATCCCTTCCACCTTTTACTTTGACTCATATCCTGCTCGACGCATAGCCCACCTACCTACTACACTGTTAGCTGTGCGCTATTCATTCATCCATGAATAATGTTTAAAGTCAAAGTACAAAAAAACATAAATCGAGGTTAAGGAAAATGTGCTTTATGTTTATTTTGTATTTTGTTTTTTTTTTTCTCTCTCTATTTTTGCTCTTCTATTTTTTGCATGTTGTGTATTATGAATGTAATCACAGAGTTCAATGCAGTGAAAAAAATATTTAAAATAATTATTTGTTTGGCTTTTACTCAGTAGCTGAATGCATTTGCCCGGATTTCGTGTCTAACAGATACCGGCACTGAGGTGGAAACACAATTCCAGACATGTACCATGTAAAACAATTAAGGATTTTGTAAGTAGCATGGATTTCCTAACTTAGATTTTCTTTTTCGAGGTTACTTTTTAGTTTTTAGAGCACAGAAAACGCCGATTACTGGCTTAAGTGTATGTCTAAGTGGGGCATGGGGCATTCAATCATCTCCTATACTATTTGTTATTTATTCTTATTCGCTTTATGTTCAATCAATGCCTATTGCTAGGTGTCATATTGCGTATGAGCAACTTTATCAGCATCGATATAAGTCATACGCACCGTTGCACTTTGGTCTCATCTCCCTGTTTTTCTAGCCATATCCATAACTTTAAAACTAGAAAACTGATCGTTTTGCAATCTTTTACCGGTTTGTAGTAGAGGATATCAACTTTCAGAAAGTGCTTGAATAGACACCCTGTTCATAATACCAGGCTATTCTGGATTATAAAGGGTGATTTTTTTGAGGTTAGGATTTTCATGCATTAGTATTTGACAGATCACGTGGGATTTCAGACATGGTGTCAAAGAGAAAGATGCTCAGTATGCTTTGACATTTCATCATGAATAGACTTACTAACGAGCAACGCTTGCAAATCATTGAATTTTATTACCAAAATCATTGTTCGGTTCGAAATGTGTTCATTCACCGTAACGTTGCGTCCAACAGCATCTTTGAAAAAATACGGTCCAATGATTCCACCAGCGTACAAACCACACCAAACAGTGCATTTTTCGGGATGCATGGGCAGTTCTTGAACGGCTTCTGGTTGCTCTTCACTCCAAATGCGGCAATTTTGCTTATTTACGTAGCCATTCAACCAGAAATGAGCCTCATCGCTGAACAAAATTTGAACACATTTCGAACCGAACACTGATTTTGGTAATAAAATTCAATGATTTGCAAGCGTTGCTCGTTAGAAAGTCTATTCATGATGAAATGTCAAAGCATACTGAGCATCTTTCTCTTTGACACCATGTCTGAAATCCCACGTGATCTGTCAAATACTAATGCATGAAAATCCTAACCTCAAAAAATCACCCTTTAGTTGACCTGAAGTGATTTCTTCAATACTTAAATGCACATTACTTTTGACCTATCGCTCCAAATTGACTGAAATTTTGTTTAACGAAAAAGCTTTTCGAGGGAGGCTACACTTTAAATCGCCAAAGTATGTGGACGGTTATTAAAAGTAAACAATAATGGAAAAAGTGAGAGCAGAGACAACGGAGGACATGTTGAGGCTTTTGATGAAAACCTATTTTCTACAGGGTTCGACGGCACTCACGGAGACACCGTAATCTTGGAATAATGATGTTGACCAAAGGCTTATCATTACAGAATTTATGGTGAGGGGATCCTTGAGGAGCTTCATACCCTTTAAGTCACCCGGACTTGACGAAATATTCCCGGCGTTACCGCAGAAGGAGACAGACTTTCTGGAGCCTGTCCTAGCCAATATTTTCACAGCGTGCCAGGGACTTGTATACACTCCGAAAGCCGGCAGGAGGCAATGGTGGTGTTTATACCCAAGCCCGGCAATGCAAATTATGCGACGCCAATAGCCTACAGACCCATAAGCCTTACGTCCTTTCTACTCTAAACCATGGAACGTATTGTGAGCACCATGATAAAGAGCAGGACATCCAGCGAACTGCTCAAATACAAACAGCATGCCTATGTCAAGGGAAGATCGGTGGAGACTGCCCTGCATGAGGTCGTGCATAAAAATAGAAGAATTCTTCAATGCCAAAACATACACCCTGGCGGTATGCAGTGACATCGAGGGGGCTTTTAACAATGTGGTGATCCAATCCTTAGAAGAGTGTCGGGTGAGACTGGATAAAACATGTGTTAAGGAACAGATGGATTAATTGTGTGTCCCATGACATATATATCAGGAAGAAAGTGGCACAAGTCACGCCAAAAGTGGGGGATTTTATCGCCACTCCTATGGGTGACCATCAAAAATGACCTATTACGGATGATGACTGAGGAGGGATTTAAACCCGTCTGCTACGCAGGCGATGTTATACTACTTCTAAGGGGCAAGAATCCGGACCAGCTATGCAGAAGGGCCAAAAGGGTCTTGCGGATGGCACACGATTGGCCTAGACCTAAAGGTCTCAATGTTAACCCAGAGATGACTGAAATCTGGCTGTTCATGGTAGGACCTGAGGATGGTAGGTCGCTGTATAATCGAGGCGACAATAGGAATCCTGGAAGAAAGGGAAGAGGTTTCCTATCGAATTCTTGCGACGAACCTTGGGGTAGAAGTTGAGGTTGATAGAGGTGGATAAATTGTGTATACCATGATGTAAATATAAGGGAGAAAGTGGCACAGGGCATGCCACAGGGGGGCATTTTGTCGCCTCTTCTGTGGGTGAAACCGTCTGTTACGCAGATCAAATGCAAATTTTGCCCATGAACATTCCACTAAGGAACAGGGGCAAACTTCTCACATATCAATGAGTGCAGTCCGATTCAAATTTTAAGCTCAATGATAAGGGGCCTCCTTTTTATAGCCGAGTCCGAACGGCGTGCCGCAGTGCGACACCTCTTTGGAGAGAAGTTTTACATGGCATAGTACCTCACAAATGTTGCCAACATTAGGAGGGGAAAACCACCGTTGAAAATTTTTTCTGATGGTCTCGCCAGGATTCGAACCCAGGCGTTCAGCGTCATAAGCGGACATGCTAACCTCTACGCTACGGTGGCCTGTTACGCAGACCATGTTATATTATTTTTAAGGGGTAAGGATCCGATTCAGCGAATCCGAATATTAACCCAGAGAAGACTGAAATCTGCCTGTTCCCGAGGAAGATGAAGGTGGGCTTAATTGACGCACCACGTTTCCAAAATAAAACGATTTCGATATCTGACAAAGTCAAATACTTAAGAGTGACCTTGGATAGGAAACTGATTTGGAAGTATCACATTCAGGAGCGTACCAAGAAGGCTTTCAGTTGTTGGGCACTATGTAGACGGGACGGGTAGGCTCAAAATGGGGCCTGAATCCGAGAATAGTCAACTGGCTCTACAGGAGCGTTATAAGAGCAATATTTACTTACGCCTCAGTAGTGTGGTGGGCTGTTATGGAGAAAAAGTGCAACATATGGACTATGCAACAGGTTTCGGCTACAGCCATACAACAGGCTCCGCCATTGCCAAGACAAAAGCATAGACGGAGCGATGAGGAACACGCCCACTAGGGTACTGGAGACTATTCTAGATATCCGTCCCATAGACACACGGCCTTAAGGCGATTGGAGAATGGATTGAGGATGGGAGCAGCTTATACCATCGCGGAATAATCGAGGCGACGATAGGAAAACTGGAAGGAAGGGAAAAAGTTTCCGATCGCATACCTGTGAAGACACTTGAGGTCGAATGCAAGGCACTGCTGCCAGCGGCACAGTCTTGAATTGATGGAACCCTAGTATTGCCATCAAGAAAATCGTTTAAATGGATGGACCAAAGCTAGAGGACAGAGCGGGCCTAGGGGTCTAAATGGAGAACCCATGGACTGACATCTGTTTTAGACTGCCTGGCCATAAAACAGTGCAGCAGGCGGAAATCCAGACGAAAATCCAGGCGATCACAGGATGCTTCAGGTTATGTGGTGTTAACGCGAGGACATCGAGTATGATCATCTTTACGGACAGTTAAAAGGCCATAAGGGCAATAACTACCAGAACGATAAAATCAAGAACAGTCTTGGAATGTAAGAAGGAGATTAACGCCTTCTCTGCGGATGGCACGATACGCATCCTTTGGTTGCCGCTCCGTAGCGGAGTAATTGGGAATGAGAAAGCAGACGATTTGGCAGTCAAGGCCAAAGAATTGCTGTCAATTAACTTGATTAACCCGAAGACTTTCGGGTCGACGCAGTCCGAGTTAAGGGCGTGGGCAACGAACACGCTTTTAACACTGTGGTATATCGAAACAGTCGGTAGGGCGGCGAAAGTCCTATGGGGAGATCTATCTCGTGAGAAGTCGAGGCTGTTACTGAAAGGAAGTAAGAAGGGGGTCAGTATATCTTTCGGACCAATGATGGCTTGTGTAGGGAATACGGGGAAGATGATGAGGCGTTGGAGCTTTTCCTATGTCTTTGCCCGGCTTTCTCGGCTAACAGACACCGGTACTTAGGTGGGGACACGATACCAGACATGAACCAACTTAGGGGCGCAGCATGGGCAACAATTAAGAATTATGTAAGTATCACAAACTTCCTAGCTTCGATTTTCTTTCTCGAGCTTTCTTTTTTATTATTTAGAGTACATAATGATTACTGGCTTGGAGGTATATTTATAGTGGCATGGGGCGAATTAATATCCGCATCCTCTTTTCAACCTAACTTAAGCTAGCTGCCATACAGACCGATCTTGGATCTTGTTTTCTTGAGCCTCTAGAGGACAAAATTCTTATACGTTTTGGCTAAAATTTTGTATGAAGGGTTTTTCCATCACTTCCAGACCCTGTGCCAAGTGTGGTCTAAAACGGTTCACAGCCTGATATAGCTCCCATATAAGGTTGCCTTTTATATTTAGGGATTGGACAACCCTTGTGTTGTAATCTTTCAACTGACATCGCTATTTTTAAGCTTGACAGTTTTGAGGTTGTACTTAATCAGACCCTTTTGACATACGAGCGCTATTTGTGTTGTTTACAGTAACTCAAAAGTTTCATCTCGCACAAAAAATGAAATAAAATCGTGAACATTTTCTTGCGATTATTTTGTACAACTTTCGACGTATATTAACTCAAATTGTGAATTTACGCATATGAGCCCGAAAGTAAACAGCAGTCGACAGTATTGGTGTTTCAAAATGAGCCAAACCCCACAGAAATTGCTAGCGCACGAACCACTTCCAAGCAAATGATCACCTGATTTTTCGGAAAAACTTAACATGTTATAAATGTGCCACTAGAACAACGCAGAACAGTCAATTCTGAGTGGTAGCCAACCATTTATTGTCTTCCAAGAAATCAGGATATCCAAACGCCGAAAATGGATCACTCTTCACCACGACAATGCGAGCTTTCACACAACGGCTCAAACAACTGCATTTTTGAGCAATGAAAACATCGATTTGATGAGTCATCGGCCGTATAGTCTTGTCTGGGCACCGAATGACTTCTTTTTATTCCCATACGTAAAAAATAGAATGAGACTTCAATGTTTTTCGACACCTAAAGAAGCGGTTGATGCGTTCATAATGCATGTTTTGGTGATACCTCAATCAGAGTGGCAAAAGTGCTTTGACAATTAGTTCAAACGCATTAAACCGATCACCCTCCTCTAGAGGGCTCCATTCTTATACGATTTGGCTGAAAGTTTGTACAACGACTTCTTCAATAAACTTCAACATACGTGCCAAATATGATTTGAAACGGTCCATAACCTAACATATCTCCCGTATAAACACATCTCCCGTGTTTATCGATTTGACTGAAATTTTGAGCAATGACTTCTACTATGGTCTCCAACATCCAAATCAATTGTTGTCTGAATCTATAACTTGTTAATGCTCCAATGGCATAACAATTCATATCCATTATCCTTTGTTGGCCTGAAAAGAGATACTGATCAAAAAACTTGACAAATGCGATCTATGGTGGAGGGTCTATAAGATTCGGCCCGGCCGAAGTTAGCTTTTCATATTATATTTGCTCTTTCTACATACTGTGTCAATGTATTGCCTCGGACAATTGAATTTCTTTCAGTGTTTTTATGACGTGCTTCATTTTCCATTGCCTTGCTTGCAGAATTGTTGCTTTTGTTTATGCCATATTTGCTTCGCCTCATCATAGTGAATGAAGAAAAATGAGAAAAGATGTACAAGAGAGTTATCTGAATGAAACATTGTTCGACCAAGCCATGCTTCACCACGAACGTATGGTTTGTTGGTAATGTACCATGAATATCAGGGCGAGCGACAGAGAGTAAAACCAAAAAAAAAAGGACATTGAGAGATGACGGTGATGGTGAACCGGATTGTCTGTTTGTACAGCAACACTTGTTCATTGTGCTTTCACACATATAATAAAACGAACGTAGGCAAAGTCTATGATATGAGACTGTATGTGTGTGTGTATATATTTGACTTTATCTTTCATATCTATTGTATATACCTACATACATACATGTTTTATAACATTTCGTAGTGTTAGTGTTCGTATAAGACAGTATAAGTGTATATCTGTGTTTTGGCTTCGTGTATTATCATTATCGCCATTGCCAGTGTTGTTGTTGGTAGCTGCTGCCGATGCCATTACTGTTGTCATTTGCTGGCATTACTTCTGTTGTTGTTTGTCTTCTTCCCATTGCTGTTGTAGTTTGCTCATGGCATAATCAACCACATGTAAAATTTAAATTTTTCCTTTATAGACAGGTGTCGTATAAAACCATTATTGGTTTAATAAATTTTCATACACGAATGTACTTTATGTAGGTGTTTGTTTGTTTGTGTGTGTGTGTGTCCTTTCGCTGGAATGTGTGGTAATATGTTAAGTACACCAATACTTGTTCATGAGTGTTGCTGTTATATTATGAGCCGTATTTAAACCACCAGGAAATAATAAAAAGACAAACAAAATCAAATTGAAAACAGATGTTGAGCAGGTATCACTCAATTGATGGCTTCCTTTTCCAAGAAAAATTGTCAATTTGTTTTTCATTGGCAAAATTTTTACATTTCAGGAAAGTGTTCGAATAAGTAGGCAGTAAGTGTTATCAGTATTAGGATGGGAAGTAGAAGTGTTCAATTCTTGTTAAACTACTTGGCAACTGATAACAAGCTGTAAGTGTTATGATAGTAAGTTGCAGGTTTCCATAAAAAGGAATAAAACGGTTATTTAAATTTAAAAAAAATTAGTTTGGATCAGAAGTATTCCGAAGCGAAAAATTATTATAAATAAATATATTTTATTTAGCAAAATTTGAGTAAACATTTTACAAATGTTGCCCCAACCCTCAATTGAGCTGTTGTTATTTCGACCAAATAATGTGGTAAATATCGCATCTTCGTTTTCGGATGAAGAACTTTCTAGCAATGCATTCAGCATGCCATTAGCTTAATAAAATGCTTTAATTTTTTCCGTTTTCATACCCACCACCATAGGAAACGGAATGACTAAATGAATATACCCCCTATTCATTTAGTCATTCCGTTTGCAACACATCGAAATATCAATTTCCGGTCCTACAAAGTATATATATATTTCGGACCGTCGTAAAGATCTAAGACGATTTAACGATGTCCGTATGTCTGTCTCTCTGTCCGTCCGTCTGTTGTAATCACTCTACAGCCCTCAAAAATTGAGATATTGACCTGAAATTTGGCACAGATACGTCTTTTTGATACACGCTGGCTGGCTAAGTTCTTGAACGGGCCAAATCGGACAATATTTGGATATAGCTGCCAAATAGAACGATCTGCCGATAAAGGGTCTAATGCCTATAAATGCTTTATTTTTAAATCGATTTTGCTAAAATTTTGAAACAGTGAGTAGTTTAAGACCTCTCGACATCTGAACCAAATAAATATGGTTCACATCTGACTATATTTAGATATAGCTGTCATATAGACCGATCTGCCGTTTAAAGGTTTTGAACCCATAAAAGCTATATTTATTACCCAATTTCGCTGAAATTTGAAACAGTGAGTAGTTTAAAGCTTACCGACATCCGACCCAAATATGGTTCAGACCGGACAATATTTAGATATAGCTGTCATATATTGGGTTGCCCAAAAAGTAATTGCGGATTTTTCATATAGTCAGCGTTGACAAATTTTTTCACAGCTTGTGACTCTGTAATTGCATTCTTTCTTCTGTCAGTTATCAGCTGTTACTTTTAGCTTGCTTTAGAAAAAAAGTGTAAAAAAAGTATATTTGATTAAGTTCATTCAAGTTTTATTAAAAATGCATTTACTTTCTTTTAAAAAATCCGCAATTACTTTTTGGGCAACCAATAGACCGATGTTAAGGGGTTAAGGGTCTAAGGCCCATAAAAGCTGCATTTATTACCCGATTTCGCTGACATTTAAAACAGTGAGTAGTTTTAGGCCTCCCAACATAGGACCTAAATATGGTTTTGATCGAACTGTATTTAGATACAGCTGTCATATAGACCGATCTGACAATAAGGGGTCTGAAGTCCATAAAAGCTTTATTTATTGCCCGATTTCACTGAAATTTGAAACAGTGAATAGATTAAAGCCCCCCCAAAACATCCGACCTAAATATCGTTCTGATCGGACTTTATTTAGATTAAGCTGGAGGGTGGAATGGAGGTTAGATTAAACTCCCTGTTTCACTCTACGGAGCTTCGACTTCTTCTACCTAAATTCCTCAAATAACTGGCGTCGACAGCATTTCAGACCTGGCTGGAGAGACGTATTGACGATATTCTCACATAGTTTAGCATGGCTGACCATGTCGAATGCCTTCGATTGCCACGAGGACTGTCCCATCACTTGGCCTAGGCTGATTGAAGTAACGGCAAATGTGTGCGATGATGACATGCAAAGCAGTTGTTGTGCTATGCAGTCTTCGAAATCCATGCTGATGCTCGGTTAATGGAAATTCTCATCCAAGAACATTCTGTCACTACTTATGGTAAAATTTTAATAAAATTGCTATTTTATTATTGAAATTTGTGTAGTTTTTCAAAAAACGAATCGCGAAAAGAAGCTTTTTCATCGGTGAAAAACGAACAAAGTACCAGTTTTAAAGAAAGAATTTCATTAAAAATTGTTTATTTAGAGCGAATTGCATTAAAATTTGCCAAAATTTGACTGAAATTTTGTCTCCGGAAAAAAATATCATTAAAATTTTGTCGAAATAATTTAAGAAATATTCTCCTTCTTACATTCCGAGACTGTAAGAAGGACGCCTTCTCTAAGAATGGCATGATACGCATCATTTGGGTGCCGGGTCATAGCAGAGTAACTGGGAATGAGAAACCAGACGATTTGGCAGTGAAGGCCAGAGAACTGTCGTCAATAAATTTGATTAACCCGAAAACCTTTCGGGTCGGCGCAGTCTTAGTTAAGGGCGTGGGTGACGAATGCGCATGTAACCATGTGAAACGGCGAAACGGTTGGTAGGACCTCGAAAATCCTATGGGAAGATCTAGGTTGTGAGTAGACAAGACTGTTATTGAAAGGAAATAAGAAGAAGGTCTGCATAGCTTTTGGTATCTTACCGGGACACAAAGGACTACGAGCTCACTTTTACAAAATTGGTACTGCAAGTCATAGCATGTGTAGGGCATGGGGGGAAGATGATGAGACTTTGGAGCATTTCCTATGTCATTGCCTGGATTTTGCGGCCAACAGACAGATGCCGGCACTTAGGTGGGGACACAATACCAGACATGAACCAACTTAGGGATGTGTCATGGAAAACAATTAGGGATTTTTTAAGTAGCACGGAATTCCTAACTTAGATTTTCTTTTTCGAGGTTACTTTTTAGTATTTAGAGCGCACGGTAGGCCGATTACTGGCTTAGGTGTATGTCCGTGGGGCGCACTCTCTTTTCAATCTAACCTAACCTAACTTGTAGTAATAATTTCATTGAAATTTTGTCTTTAGGGAAAATTTAACTTCATTCCGTGTTCAAAAAATAATTTATTAAAATTTTGTGTACATAACAAATTTCATCACTTAAAAAAATTTCAATAAAATTTTGTTTTTAGAAAAAATCTCACCAAAATTTTGTCAATAGTAAAAGTCATTAAGCGGGACCGAAGTTGTGTCTACATAAAAAAAATTGTTGCATTTTTGTCTTTAAAAAATTGATTCTTTGTAATTTGAGCGAAAATGTCATTAAAATCATGTCTCGTAGGAAATTTTGTCATTAAAATAAATTTTGATTTTTTTCTTTAAAAAAAAATTTCAAAAATCTCAAAAAAACGAAAAAGAATTTAGAAATTCCAGGGCATGCACACCCCCTCCCTCCGCATGGCTATATCTCTGACTGCCATATAGACCTATCTGCTGATTGGAGCCTTTAGCACACAAAAGCTGCATTTATTATTCGATTTGATTGAAATTCGGAAGAGTGCATTGCTGTAAAACATCCGATATCTGAAAGTACTATGGTCAAGGTCGGACCATAAGTCTTAAGCCCATAAAAGCCGTAATTATAAGCCGATTTCGCTGAAATTGGGGGCTATATCAAGATATAGTCCGATATATGGGGGCTATATCAAGATATAGTCCGATATATGGGGGCTATATCGAAGTATAGTCCGATATATAGGGGCTATATCAAGATATAATCCTATATATGGGGGCTACATCAGGATATAGTCCGATATATGGGGGCTGTATCAAGATATAGTCCGATATATGGAGGCTATATCAAGATATAGTCCAATATAGCTTCGAACTTAACCTGCTTATGGACAAAAAAAGAATTTGTCCAAAGTTTCAGCTAAATATCTCTATTTTTAAAGACTGTAGCGTGATTTCAACAGACAGACGGATGAACGGACATGGCTAGATCGTCTTAAATTTTTACGACGATCAAGAATCTATTTACTTTATAGGGTCGGAAATGGATATTTCGTTGTGTTGCAAACGGAATGACAAAATATATATACCCCCATCCTTCGGTGGTGGGTATAACAAATCGAATTTGTATGTGATAAGTACATCTGTACGCTTAATAATAGGACAAACCCTCCTTCTTCCGCCAGCTTAAAACAAATTTAAACAGCAACATTCTCCGAATCATGATAATGATGTAGGTTAGAAAAGTTTTCTTATAATGTTTAAAAGCCTTAAATCATCCAGCAGGATTATTTATGCACAAAGATAATGAATTGCTGTCAGCATCCTTCTATCCTCGGCTGTTCTTGCTCGTATTTTTGCATTTTTCATCATTATAAAAGTCTTGACATAATCTTTTCTAAACTTTCATTCCATTAAAACTTAAGTTATGTACCACCAGCAGCTTCCCCTTCCCCCCAACGTATTTGACATGAAGTGGCTATTCTCAAAAGTCATTCGAATATTTTTTAATTTAAACTTTGAGGTCAAAGTAGTTTTTTCTTTGCTCTGACATTTTTTTGTATTTGTTTTTGTTGCTTTGCAGCCGCTATGGTTTCTCTAATGAAAGCTGTATAGCTTATGTACAATTAAATAAAAGTTATAAAGCCTTTTTTTCCTCCTCCCACCTACCCATGCATCATTTCTTTGGTTGGTTGACTCTCGCACTATATAGAATAATTAATATATGAATGAAAAAAAGAAACAACAACAAGAACAACAATAGAATTCTGTAAAACGGAAACAAATGTCCTTGTGCTCGCACACACTCAAACAGACACATCCACAACCCTCCCTCACATACACACATACAGAGAATTTCATAATAAGGATGACAAAAAATAAAGGAGTGTAGCTCTGACTGCGGAGAACAGAATAAAAGCGGCAAATGTGAGTTATAGCAAAAGAGTGCTGCCAAAGAGAAGAATGAATGGCATTAATGAAAATACACACTTGAGTTGCAGTAATTTATACTTATTGTTAGTTGCAAAACGTTCATTTATGTCCTTTTGTTTTCCACATTGTTTGCCTTGAACTCCCTGGGGAAGATGAGGTAAGGAGAGTCCAAACATCAGTATTTGGTGAGAGGGAAAGATTTTTTAAAGAGAAGGAGCCAACAGGGGATAAGCAACTGAAACGCAGGTGTGTTTTAGTGCCAAATTCATTAGGCACTAAAAGTTAAAAGTATGCCATCATTAATTTTATGATGCTTCGTAAAGTCGTAGCCGACTAGAATATGATTTGATTTTTGTACGGCCTTAAAATCTATGTAAACTTGGTTAACCGATTTTGCTGAAACTTATTATATGAAGTACACTTACCGCCTGATGGCCACCATAGCGCAGAAGTTTACATGTCTGTATGTCCTGGCGAGAACATCCGCAAAAATCTTCAGCGGCGGTTACCCGCTTTCAATGCTGGAGGCCTCCGTAGCGCAGAGGTTAGCAAGTCCGCCTATGGCGCTGAACGCCGGGGTTCGAATCCTGGCGAGACCATCAGAAAAACATTTTCAGCGGTGGTTTTCCCCTCCTAATGCTGGCAACATTTGTGAGGTACTATGCCATGTAAATCTTCTCTCCAAAGAGGTGTCGCACTGCGGCACTTCGTTCGGATTCGGCTATAAAAGTAGGCCCCCTATCATTGAGCTTAAAACTTAAATCGGACTGTACCCATTGATATGTGAGAAGTTTGCCCCTGTTCCTTAGTGGAATGTTCATGGGCAAAATTTGCATTTGCAATGCTTGCGACATTTGTGAGGTTCTATATAAAAAAAGGCACACTGCGGGACGCCGTTCTCGGTTATAAAACTGAAGCTTGATTCGGACAGCCCTCTTTTATATGTGAGAGGATTGCTCCTGTTCCTTCATGGAATGTTTATGAATAAATTTACATTTTTGTACTCACTAATAACAGACGTAGACCTCATAACAACCATTTCCATTTCTTAACTACTCCATCCAGGCTACCCTATTCAGGCTGCTCCCTTTGAGCTACTCCATCCAGGCAACTTCCCCTTTTGGGCTACTCCCTTTGGGCTACTCCCTTTGGGCTACTCCCTTTGGACTACCCCTTTTGGGCTACTCCCTTTGGGCTACTCCCTTTTATATGTGAGAGGATTGCTTCTGTTCCTTCATGGAAAGTTTAAGAATAAATTTCCATTTTTGAAGAAGAATAAATAATAGACGTAGACCTCACTCCTACTCCCTTTGGGCTACTCCCTTTGGGCTACTCCCTTTGGGCTACTCCCTTTGGGCTACTCCCTTTGGGCTACTCCCTTTGGGCTACTCCCTTTGGGCTACTCCCTTTGGGCTACTCCCTTTGGGCTACTCCCTTTGGGCTACTCCCTTTGGGCTACTCCCTTTGGGCTACTCCCTTTGGGCTACTCCCTTTGGGTTACTCCCTTTGGGCTACTCCCTTTGGGCTACTCCCTTTGGGCTAGTCACTTTAGGCTACTCCCTTTGGGCTACTTCATTTGGGCTACTCCCTTTGGGCTACTCCCTTTGGGCTACTCCCTTTGGGCTATTCCCTTTGGGCTACTTCCTTTGTTCTACTCCCTTTGGGCTACTCCCTTCGGCTACTCCCTTTGGGCTACTCCCTTTAGGCTACTCTCTTTGGGCTTCTGCCTTTGGGCTAACCCCTTGGTCAAATACTTTTCAGCTTATTCTTTTGCACTAATCCTTTCAGGTAGTCACTTCGGTCTGCTTCTTTTGAACTATGGACTGTAGAACTTGGACTACTGATTGTAGTTCTTGCACTGCTGACTGTTGTATTTGGACTACTGACTGTAGTACTTCGGCCACTGACTGCAATACTTGGGCTAATTACTGTAGTGCTTAGACAACTGACTACAGTCCTTGGACTACAGTCCTGGGACTTCAGTCCTTGGACTACATTCTTTGGACTACAGTCCTTAGACTACAGTTATTGGACTACAGTACATGGATTACAGTCCTTGTACTACAGTACATGGACTACAGTCCTTGTACTACAGTCCATGGACTATAGCCCTTTTACTACAGTTCATGGACTACAGTCCTTGTACTACAGTCCTTGGACTACTGTCCTTGGACTACTATCCTTGCACTACAGTCCTTCGACTAAACAAAGATGATGTAGTCTTGGACTACAGTCCATGGACTACATCATCTTTGTAGTACAGTCCTTGGACTACCGTCCTTTGACTAAAATCCTTGCACTACAGTCTTTGGATTACAGTCCTTGGACTATAGCTTTTCATTACAGTCCTTCGACTATAGTCTTTGAAATACAGTCTTTGGGCTACAGTACTTGGACTACAGTCCATGGACCACAGTACTTAAACTATATTTCTTGGACTACAGTCATTGGACAATCATTCGACTACAGTTCGTGGACTACAGTCCTTAAACTACAGTCCTTGGTCTACAGTCCTTAAACTACAGCCTTTGGACGACAGTGCTTAGACTACAGTCTTGAACTACAGCTGTTGGACTACATTCCTTGGAGTACAGTCCTTGAATTACAGTCCTTAGAACAAAGTTCTGGACAATAGTTCTTGGACTACAGTCCTTGCGCTACAGTTCTGGGACTGCATTCCGTGGACTACAATCCTAGGACTGTGCTTAGACTACTGACAATTCTAGACCACAGTTCTGGACTACAGTCCTTGAACTACAGTCCTTGAACTACAGCCATTGGACTACAGTCCTTGAACTACAGTTCTTGGACTACAGTCCTTGGACTACAATCCTTTTATTACAGTCCTTAGGCTACAGTCCTTAGGCTACAGTCCTTAGGCTACAGTCCTAGGATTACAGTCATTGGACTCGGTCCTTGAACTATAGAAGAGTGGTGTCCGATAACCTCAATGGTAAGAGACCATCTTTTTATAGTCGGACTCGACATTTTGCATGCGGTGTTCTGTTACGACTTCCAATAACTATGCCAAGTACAGTCCTAATCAGTCTATAACCTAATATAGATCCCACATAAATCGGGCTGGCGGTTATCGTTGTTCGGTTCTTAGAGGCTTTGATTTTTGCTGGGTTGACAGAAGTTTGGTGTGTAGAATAAAATAAAATTATGCCCTTCAACTAAATTTTTTTAGCAGAATCCATGGTGTTCTCAAGATACGGCCCGGCCGAACTAAGCACGCTTTCAGTTGTTACTTCTCATTTTTCTTTGAAATATAGATAATGAAAAATTAACGATAGTATCGATATTTATTGTTCGAAATTTCGGAAATATCGAATTTTGCTATTGATAATAGTTTGTCAGCTCCACATTTCGTCATTTATTACCATTCCGATCGTTCGGCAAATACGGATATGGCCGCTATGTACACTAAGGCATGTTTTCAACAGACAGGCGGACGGACATGGCTATGGTGTCTAAGAATTTTACGACTATGAAGATTATATACATTTTAGGGTCGAAAATTAACTTTTTTTTGCTTCACAAACATCATTGACAAGATAAGTATACCCCAATCGATTTTTGGTAGATATAACAGGCAACCAAAACTTTTATTTACGTTTCTTTATCTGAACGCAATTGTTTTTCCTCAATCCCATGGCAGCTGGTTGTACCTACCCTATGGACCCGATGGAGTCCTTTAACGACTAGCGCTGCCGCCTCAGTCTACAACACTCTGCTACAACAACAACAAAACTGTTCCCCTTAGAACATCATTCCAAACAAACCATTTTCATTATAATTCATACATTTTCATTAAAGATTGAATATGTTTATAAACTTGGTAAATACACCCAGAATGACAAAAGATTCTTTAATGCTTACTCAAACCAAACCCAAACACAATGGTGAATGGCATTTCTAAAATGTTCCAAGTTTAAACCAAAATGACCCATAAAACGGATACTTAATATAATGCTGAGATTGCATGCCGGAGATAAGCAAAAGAGTAATAACTTTGTTTGAGCATATATTCATCCACATACGTAGGTATGTGTGAGTTTGAGTGTATATAGACCATATGTGAGCGAGTATATTTTGTTATATGAGCCATGCCAAGTTTTTTAATAAGAACTTTGTCGAAAAATATTAAGCTCGAAACGTGTCTGATTAAGCTATGCTTTTCAAAATGAAGAGACAAACCAACCACATGCAATTATTTTTAGTTGGTTATGATACTATAAAGACCACAGAAATATTCGGATTTCCAAAGTCTGTTAATATTTAACTTTTGGGATAAGCAGTCCATATTAAAGACAAAAGGGGGGACATACAAATGGACACATATTGGAGTATGCTATAGATATGGATATAGTATGGAGTATGCTATAGATATGGAAAAATTTAATTTGTCATTTTGTTCATCATTAAGTGGTAACCTTCATCAACCCCCTGCTCATAGCACGTTCGTTTTTTTATTTGTGCTAAGATTGCTAACTTATGGTAAGCTGCTTTTTTCTTAAACTTATAATGCCTTGGAATTCCTTTATTTCTACCCATTCCTTTACATTGCCCATACATTTACTCAAAAAATAGTTTGGCCCTTTTAAATCTCTTTTATACTGGTAACGGGAATCCATCAATTTACAACCTTCATCAAAATCTCATTGATTTTTATTCTTTCCCATCTTCAGTTCAGCCATAACATAGTATTTTTCGATTAACCTTGCAAGGTAATGCCATACAAAAGGCATTCAATTAAAAAACTCTCAATCAGAAATTTTATTCACAATTTCCTCATCTATCAAAAAAAACTAAACTAACTTCAATTATTCAATAGTCGATGACCTGAATAGAAGCTGGTCGGTCATCCATCGTTAGAGCTGCTGCTAACATGGTATGGCCATCATGTACATACTCTAGATTGCCTTGAGCTGCTATGCCGGCTAACATATGTAGGTAATTGAATACAGCTCTATTCAAATTTGGCCACATCCATACATAACTGGATAGTAATAAATGGATGTTTCATTACCATCGATTTTTTGGCATTTGGGTAGAAATGTGGACAGTGAAAAACTCTTTAACAAATAAAAGCGTATAAAGTTCGGCCGCGTCGAATTTTATATACCCTCCACCATGGATAGCATTTGTCAACTTCTTTGCCCGGTATCTCTTTTAGGCAAATAAATGATAATGGATAAAAGTTATATTAGGTTATGGGGCTCAAGAAGTAAAATCGGGAGATCGCTTTATATGGGAGCTATATCAGGTTATCGACCGATTCAGACCATTATTAGCAAGAATGTTGGAGGTCATAGGAAAAATCGTTGCACAAAATTTCAGCCAAGTCGCATAAGAATTGCGACCTCTAGAGGCTCAAAAAGTATAATCGGAAGATCAGTTTATATGGGAGCTATGTCAGGTTATTAACCGTTTGGTCCATACTTGACATAATTGTTGAAAATCAAAAAAAAAAAACTCAAAAAATTTCAGCCAAATCGAATAATAATAACGCTCTATATACGCTAAAGAAGTTAAGATCCAAGATCGGTTTATATGACAGCTCTATCAAAACATGGACCGGTATGGACTGAAGTCCATGGACTGTAGGTTAAGGAATGTAGTCCCTGAATTGTAGTCAAAGGACTGTAGTCCAAAGACTGTAGTCCAAAGACTGCAGTCCCAGGACTGTAGTCGAAGCACTGTAGTCTACGGACTGTAGTCTAAGGAGTGTTATCTAAGGGCTGTGGTCCAAGGACTGTAGTCCAAAACACCTCATAACAAATTTCAGCCCATTCGGATAAGAATTATACCCTCTAGAGGCTCAAGAAGTCAAGATCCAAGATCAGTTTATGTGGCAGCTATATTAAAACATGGAACAATATGGCCCAGTTACTATCCCTGTAGTCCAAGTACTTCAGTCCAAAGACTGTAGTCAAGGGAGTAGTCCAAGGACTCCAGTCCAAGCACTGTAGTCCAAAGACTGTAGTCCAAAGACTGTAGTCCAAAGACTGTAGTCCAAACACTGTAGTCCAAAGACTGTTGTCCAAAGACTGTAGTCCAAAGACTGTTGTCCAAAGACTGTAGTCCAAAGACTGTAGTCCAAAGACTGTAGTCCAAAGGCTGTAGTCCAAAGACTGTAATCCAAAGACTGTAGTGCAAGGACTGAAATCGAAAGACTATATTGCAAGGACTAAAATCCACAGACTGTAGTCCAAGGAATGTAGTCCATGGACTGTAGTCCAAACACAATAGCCCAAGGAATGTACTCCAAAGACTGTAGTCCAAGGAATGTAGTCCAAGGACCGTAGTCCATGGACTGTAGTCCAAAGACAATAGCTCAAGGAATGTACTCCAAAGACTATAGTCCAAGGAATGTAGTGCAAGGACTGTATTCCATGAACTGTAGTCCAAGGAATGTAGACCAAAGACTGTAGTGCAAGGACTGTAGTGCAAGGACTGTAGTCCAAAGACTGTAGTCCAAGGACTGTAGTCGAAAGACTGTATTGCAAGGACTTAAGTTCAAAGATTGTAGTCCAAAGACTGTACTCCAAAGACTGTAGCCAAAAGATTGTAGTGCAAGGACTATAGTCGAAAGACTATATTGCAAGAACTGTAGTTCAAAGACTGTAGTCCAAGGAATGTAGTCCAAGAACCGTAGTCCAAGGACCGTAGTCCAAGGACTGTAGTACAGGGGCTGTAGTCCAAGGAATGTAGTCCAAAGACTTTTGTGCGCGAACTGTAGTCCAAGAACTGTAGTCCAAAGACTGTGGTCCAAAGACTGTAGTAGTCAATAGACTGCATTGCAAGGACAGTAGTCCAAAGGCTGTAGTCCAAGGATTCTACCCCAAAAACTGTAGACCAAAGACTGTAATCCAAGGACTGTAGTCCAAGGACTGTAGTCCAAGGACTGTAGTCCAAGGACTGTAGTCCAAGGACTGTAGTCCAAGGACTGTAGTCCAAGGACTGTAGTCCAAGGACTGTAGTCCAAGGACTGTAGTCCAAGGACTGTAGTCCAAGGACTGTAGTCCAAGGACTGTAGTCCAAGGACTGTAGTCCAAGGACTGTAGTCCAAGGACTGTAGTCCAAGGACTGTAGTCCAAGGACTGTAGTCCAAGGACTGTAGTCCAAGGACTGTAGTCCAAGGACTGTAGTCCAAAGGGCGTAGCCCAAAGGGAGTAGCCCAAAGGGAGTAGCCCAAAGGGAGTAGCCCAAAGGGAGTAGCTCAAATCAAGGAGCCCGAAGGGAGTAACCCAAATGTAGCATGGAGGGAGTAGCCTAGAGACAGTAGTTAAACAAAGAAGCTCAAATGGATTAGCCCAAAGGGAGTAGCCCAAATGAAGAAGCCCAGATAGAGTAGCCCAAAGGGTATAAACCAAGTGAAGTAGCCCAAATCTGTACCAATCTTCTATCATATTCAGAGTTGGCGTTAAATTACTTTTTATATTGCAGGGCATTGCGTTATCGTGTGTAAATGATATCGCAATCCCGTGCAATATAATCGGACAGAATTCCGCCTGCAGCACCATTTTGTGGCTAGGTAACTATGAACATAGCTGAGTTTCTTTGTATAGTTCTTCCACTAGCTTTGAGACATCTTGCAGATACAAATATATTGGAGTGCCTTCAATCCAAATCTCGCTTGTATGGGAAGGTGCGACAAAAAATATATCTAACAAAGCTGTCGATCTAAAATTCCCATAATAGGCTTCTAGTGGGTAAAAAACTCTATTACAAAAATTAATTTAAAAAAAAATTAGTTGTATCGTCTCAAGTATTCCGTGTGAAACTTCTGCCATTGATCATTGTCTCAAGTCTCATAACCTCCAGGGCAGCTTCAGAGTAATGCCATGGTACAATTGTATCACAGCATATTATACTTCCTAAAAAAACATAGTGGTAAATTTTAACACCGGTATTCACAAAACTTTATGTAGATTTCCGATATAGAATTGTCAAATGAACTTATTTTAAGGCTTCATTAAGTTTTGTGAATAAGGCCGTAAGAGCTGAAGGTTCATGCTTACTTCACGTGAGCTGTTATGAGATTGTGAAATAATTATATATTACTTTTAAACCGTTCTCGAATGAGAAGTACTTGGTCGCGAATGGTATTTCTACAAAAAACTATATCTCTAAACACATTTGTACCGCTGCATGCTAAGTTCCATATCAAAAACTCAGTTGTATAGCTGTACTAATGGTGTGGTTAGAGGGTGTATGAAATAGGGTGGTGTCTAAGGGTTAAAATACTTCAGACCTTAAATTTTTTTTTTAAGTTCACCGCTAGGCACATAAACCTACAGTTTGATAAAATTCCTCTGCTGGAAAAAAAACAACCTTAACATAATTTTGAACTAGTAAAGAAAATAACGGAAATATAAATTTCCTAATTTAACTTTGCATATAACAGGACATATCCTCGTGAAAAAATAATTGCTGTCATCGTCAGAATTAATTGCAAAGTTTTCAGAATCACTTTAAGTTAAGCAAGGACAAGCAAGAGGTTGTTAAAAACTTAACATGAAGTTCCATAAGCAAGCCAACAAAATTTTAACAACACTTTTTAACTCTTTTTTTTTGTAACATGCCGTTCTGCCTATAATCCAGAAAATTTTGTTATACTGCCAAAGTAATTAGCAATTAATGGCAACATTATTCCGCGAAATTCCAATTATATTCAATTTTTTTTTTCTTTCTCTACATTTCTCTACAGTTTCACTTTAGTGTACTTACCAACAATAAAAAACCTTTGATATTTGATTTTTTTATTCAATTACTCGCCCAGCAGAGTGGAAAAGTAACGTCTACGGCCCATAAAGATGAATAGCTGCATGAGTTGGAGGGAGAAAATCACTTTGTTGTGGGGTTGACGGTAGGCTGGACTTGAAGGCTGACCTAGAGTTGGTAGGGCAAAATAAATTTTGCCTATGTGGAAGTTGGAAATTTGTTATATTTATTTTGTCCTTGGGGGATAATCACTGATAACATATGGCTTCTCAGTAGTTTGAATGATTTATTGATTTCCTTTCATTTCTGTTTAAGCTTTTTTTTAAATATTTTGTTTATTAATTTATTCCATAATTAGAATTATATATGCAATTGGAAACTGCTGATGGTTTTTTATTTAAAATTTCCATAAACTGTCTAAACATCAATGTTGAACGATATGTTAAGCTTGACCTTATGATATTTTGTTATATTTAATTTTTGTTATCTGTAAAGAGAAGAAATAACATATATGTTTATATACCAAATGAATTCAAACGCTAAACTGAAACAATAATGCATATGTTTGTATTTCAAATAAATTTTAATTGATTTTTTTTAATTAGACTTTAAAAATTTTTATTTATTTATTTATTTGACAGATGTGTGATTTTCCCCGAAATTGAATAAATTAACTCGCACGGTGAGCAAAATAACACAGTGGGAAACGGTAAGTCGTTTATTTTACATTGAATAATACATAGTAAAAGTAATTAATTTAAAATTAAGTTTTTCCTAGAAAATGTTAAAATTAGATTTTTGCTATAAAAAGTTTTTTTTTTAGAAAATTTATTTCTATAGACAATTTTGTCAACTTTTTATTTCTATAGAAAATTTGCTGGAAAGGGGCTTCTTTTACTGTATATGGAACAAAATTTTCGCTAAAATGTTTATTTTTGACAATTACAGAACTTTTAGTCAAATACCATGCTACGAAAATAGTATATCGCTTGACAAACAGTTTAACGATATAAGTGCCTGTATCTGAATCCCATCTTTATTGGTCTACGAACTAAAGTTTGGATGTAAGGTGTACTCCATTCTTAAAATACTTTATTTCAGCCCGATATTCTCATGATGTCTGATTTCGGGGGTAAAGTGGTCCCCCACATACTTAGCCCTGAAAAAATATCAGCATCGTGCTCTTCTCTCAAATACCATTTATTTAAACCCCACATTGCCATTGGTTTTGAGGGGAGTTTACAGGATGAGGCGTCCCCCAAACACATGGTCCCAAAATTGGTTATCAAATTCGTTTTCTAATCTCAAATACCTTTCATTTGAGCCACATATTAGCATGGTCGAAAAATTTTTACTCTTTGGTGGTGTTCTGGGAAAGGGGTGATGCCCTAAATACATGGCCCTACATTTCGATATCAAATTCGTATTCTACTCCCAAATACCTTTATTTGAGCCCCAAATTGCGATGTCCAGTAAAAAAATGCTGTTTGTGGGTTTTTTTTTGGGAAAGGGGTAGAGCCCCATAAATTTGTCCCAAAAGTGGACCCCAATTCCTTTCATTTAAGCCCCACATTGACATGGTCAGTAAATATGCCCGATTTGGGGGTGTTTTGGGGAGTGGGAGCGAGATCTTGCGTTTCTGAAAATTAGGTTAAGGGGGAGGGTCCGATCCCCCTTCAAAAAATGTAGTACCCAATTTTCACCACGGGATTACTATGCACCACCAGTGAACATTTCATGAAAATCGGTTCAGCCTCATCCATTTGAGGGATGTTTTGGGGCAGGGGCGGTTCCCCAAATACTTGGCCCCCCACCATTTGGATATCAGATTCATATTCTACTCCCAAATACGTTTATTTGAGCCCCATATTGCGATGGTCACTAAATAATTGTTGTTTGTGGGGAGTTTTGGTCCCCCAGAAAATTGGTCCCGAAAGTGTGTATCAATTTCGTGCTCTACTCCTCAATTCCTTTCATTTAAACCCCACATTGACATGGTTGGTAAATATGCCCGATTTAGGGGTGTTTTGGGGAGTGGAGTGATCCCCCAAACACTAAGCCCTGAAAATATATCAGCATCGTGCTCTATTCTCATATATTTGAACCCCATATTGCCATTGGGCTCAAAATTGATATCAAATTCGTTTTCTAATCTCAAATACCATTCATTTAAACCCCTTGTTGGAAAAGCCAGCGAGTATGTCCGGTTTTGGGGTATGGGCTCTAAAAACTATTAATATCGAGCTCCACTGGCTTCAAAACCCAAATTGTGTTGGTGAGAAACACGTCCTATTTGGGGGTTGATATGCTGGTGGGACCTCCCCTAGACAGTTTGTCACGAATGTTGATGTCAGATTCATGTCCTACTCCCAAATACCTTTCATTTGAGCTCCTCGGCAAACATGACCGGTTTGGGGGTGCTTTGGGGGATAGGGCGGCCACCCAGTGACTTGGCTTTGAAAATATATATCAGATTCGTGTTCTATTCTAAAATACCTCTTATTTGAGCTTGATATTGCAATGGTCAGCAAGTACCTCCTATTTGGGTGGTGTCATGGGGGTGTGGTGGCCACATAGACACTTTTCCCGGACATTGATATCAGATTCGTGCTTTACTTCCAAAGGCAAATGTACATATCATATTCGTATTCTACTCGCAAATACCTTTCATTTGAGTCCAATATTGCCATGGTCGGTAAATCTGTCCGATTTAGGGGTATTTTGCGGGTTGGGGTGGTCCCCAAACACTTGGTCCAACAATTCGATATCAAATAGGTTTTTTAATTTAAAATACCTTTCCTTTCCCATATTATCGTGATTGATGTATATATATATATACATATTTGGTTGGTTTTGGAGTGGGGCATCCACCCCCCACCCCCCCCCCCCCCCCCCGTGGTACCCCATCCGAAATTTGGATACCAAATTTTTGTTTGTAGGTTACTATATGAGAGCACACAAAATTTCGCTTAAATCGCACCACCCATCTTCGAGATCTGGCGTTTCTGAAAATTAGGGTAAAGGGGAGGGTCCGCTCCCCCTCAAACAAACAAACAAACACAAATTGATTTTTATATATAAGATTATGCCAAAATTTTATTTTCACAGAAAATTATTTCAAAATTTTATTTTCACAGAAAATGTTGTCAAAAATTAATTTCTACAGAGAATTTTGTACAAATTTTATTTTTATAGAAACTTTTGTCAAAACTTTATTTCTACGAAAATTTTTTTTAAATTAAAATTTTTTTTTAAGATATGAGATCTGTAGATCAATTACAGTTAAACAGTTTGCCATTTTATTTTCCCACTTTATCCCTTTCAGTCCTGTCAAACTTTCTAGGGATACAGCAAAAAGTGTAACAATAGAATTTCATAAGTTTCGTTTCCGGTTGTCGCTTCCATTTTCAGTGATAGCATGTGTAAGCAAAAGAAAAACACCACAAGGCAACAACAAAAAACATGTTCATTAGGATGATGGCTTTTTTACAAGTTCGTTTCACTGTATCATAATTTTGATGAGTTTTTATTAAGGATAAGATAAATGTTAGATAAATCTATATATATACAAATTAAATTGTTGCGTTTCGTTTGTTTGTTTCTTTGTTCCTTACGGGAAATGCGGCAAGTCCCAAACCTGTCGCGGGATAGTTCCTCTGGTGATAGGAACCGGTCCCAGTTCTCGTCCGCTTATATGGAAAAAACCTACCACTTTTATAAGGGTTTGACGCTCGAGGTGACGAATTGCTACCATTCTAACGCCGTTGGATAGGTCCTGGGACGGTTCGAAAAGAACGAGTATACTTTGCAAGTATTTTTAATGGAGATACCTTAGTTAGCCAATATATGTAAGGGATAAGCAATTTTTACCTTTTACCCCAATTTTCAAAAACGCTAGATCTCGGAGATGGGTGCACCAATTTAAGCGATTTGTAGTCGAAGTTACTCTGGGATTAAGCTGAGGTGCGTCCGGAGGGATCTCTTGTCCTTGGTGAAGTAGGTTTGTCCTTGGTGAAGTAGGTTTGTCTGGCAGTTGAGCTAGTGACGTGTGGTCCCAATCTACAATCGGTACAGACATCCAACACTTTGGCTCAATCCTAGCTCGTCAAGTAGTTGAGGAAGTTTATACAATTTAATCGAAAACATTTAAAAGTACAAAGAAAAACCCAAACGTCAGTAGAAATTTGAATTGGGGAAAACCAAAAATAACAGGAAAAATCGGACAGATTTTGATAGAGGAGGCAAAAAGAGGAGACACATGTATCCGCTATTTGAAAGTTTAAATCGAAAAGTAACCAAACAAAAGGGGGGAAGTTCCCCCTTCTGGAAATTTTTCTAAATATTCGACGATAACTTGTAATCCCTTATTTTATACCCTCCACCATAGGATGGGGTATAATTATTTGCTCATTCCGTTTGTAACACCTCGAAATATTCTGCTGACCCCATAAAGTATATATATATTCTTGATCGTCATAACAATTTAAGTCGATCTGGTCATGTCCGCCCGTCCGTCTGTTAGTCAAAAGCACGCTAACTTTCGAAGCAGTAAAGCTAGGCGCATGAAATTATGCCCAAATAATTCTTAGCAGTGTAGGCCGGTTACGATTGTAAATGGACCATGTAGTTCCATGTTTCTTTTCTTTCCATTCTTATCCGATTTGGCTGCAAATTGTCATGACTTATTCTGTTGTGACTTACAACAATTGTGGTTAGTATGGTTCAAATCGGTCCATAACCTGATACAGCTGCCATTTAAACCGATCTTGGATGTTGACTTCTTGAGCTACTAGAGGGCGCAATTCTTATCCGATTTGGCTGCAAATTGTCATGACTTATTCTGTTGTGACTTACAACAATTGTGGTTAGTATGGTTCAAATCGGTCCATAACCTGATACAGCTGCCATTCAAACCAATCTTGGATGTTGACTCCTTAAGCCTCTAGAGGGCGCAATTCTTATCCGATTTGGCTGAAATTTTGCATGACTTATTCTGTTGTGACTTCCAGCAACTGTGGTTGGTATGGTTCAAATCGGTCCATAACCTGATATAGCTGCCATTTAAACCAATCTTGGATGTTGACTTCTTGAGCTACTAGGGGGCGCAATTCTTATCCAATTTGGCTGAAATTTAGCATGACGTGTTTTTTTAAGATTCCCAACAACATTGCAAGAGCAAAATAGAAGCCATCAGAAGTTTGGTCTTTTTTTTGCTAAAAACCTAAGATGGAAAAAACGCTTAATGTCGTATGTGTTGAAAGATATATTAAACTAGTGGCAATACATCAAATCTGTTTGACCATCTGAAAAGGTTCCGGAATAATCCAAGTCTTCTTTGGGTGAGCCAACTGCGATAGACCCACTTCGTTATCTTTGAACAGCAAACAATTGAAGGTTTTGCCTTTCGATGGTATGCAAACTCATATGTATTGGGTTGCCCAAAAAGTAATTGCGGATTTATTAAAAGAAAGTAAATGCATTTTTAATAAAACTTAGAATGAACTTTAATCAAATATACTTTTTTTTACACTTTTTTTCTAAAGCAAGCTAAAAGTTACAGCTGATAACTGACAGAAGAAAGAATGAAATTACAGAGTCACAAGCGGTGAAAAAATTTTTCAACGCCGACTATATGAAAAATCCGCAATTACTTTTTGGGCAACCCAAGTTCGTTTCACTGTATCATAATATAATATAATATAACTCTCCGCATATTTCACAAAAGTATTCTGGATTTCATGTACATGCATGTGAGCTTTCATGTTTGACGGAGTAGAAAACGCAACGAACATTTCTCACATTTGAACAGCTTGGAGGCGACCTGATGGTGGCTCATCATGTGCTGGTTCAACTGCAATTGCAATAGGCATTAAAATATTATTGCGGACTCGTGTACTCGCATGGACTTGCATGGAACCGAAGTCTTTCCTTAAGGGCAAGGGCATGCAAATTCATTGATCCTCTTTTGGGCCGATGTTATGTGGTTCTTAAGGTTAACTTTCTGGCGATAGCAGTTACCACAAAAATCACGGCGTCCCAAAAATCACGGCGTCTCATCGATCCCTAGGATCGATGAGACTGAAATGTATGTTTTATTGCATTAAAGTTCCTGAAATTAACGATAGTTATCAATATTATTTTGGAAAATATGAAAAATATCGAATGTTTCGAATATTGATAGTTTGCCAGCTCTGCTGCATATGTGTCTTTTGTTTTTCTATGGAGTTGTTGGCGAACAATATGTCCGGACGAATTCATACCGTTTTCTCATAATTAAAATGTTCTTATGGAAAGTTTTTCGAAGTGGAGTTTTCAGCTTCGGTGCTTTAAAAATATTTCTTGTATACGTTTGTTTCTTATAAGAATTGTTTCTTATATCAAATCATTTTGCAATGAAAGATTTAAGAAAACTTTATTTTCTTGTAAATGATGTGCTTATATTCGTTATATTATGTATTCAGAGAAGCTACCCAAAAAGGACTCTAAGAGCAGTTCAGCACACATTTATGACAACTTATTAGTTTCCTAACACAATCATAAAAATTACATAGCCTTTTGTTCCTCACTAATTTTCTTCAAATCTGAGAATCACAAAAGTCTTCAACGTTTTTTTCTAAAAGGGATACCTTCGATTCAAAATGAGATATCTTCAGTTAATTGTAAATAACAACGAAAGTTCTTCATCGCTTTTTGTGATCAATGTCTCCTTATGTTCATAGATTATTTGGCTTTGCATAAAGGTTAAAGCCTTGACATCTACCGTTGATTTTAGATAATTTAAAAAAAAAATGTTCACAAAAAATAACTTCTAAGTGGTTTGTGCGAGAGCTTTTTCAATATTTAAATGTAACAAACATTATTTTAGTCTAATTTAGACAATAATTCATTCATTCTTGCAACAGGATATAATTTATGAGAAAAAATCTAAAAATCATCACCCTTATTGTATACAAAACCGTTTAATGTACATATATGTTTATCCACTATGGTATATTAGGAAGTATCGCAAATATGGATGGCACATTCACAGTGACATTTTTTTCACTTTCTTATCAACCGTAGAAGCGGAGAAAACGCAAGAGATATACATAGGTATGTCAGAGTGTCTTTGTTGACTGAAATAAAGTAGAAACATGTGTTTATGGCAAAATAGTTAAAAGCAAATGATGTACAGAACTCAAATGGGTATTTCTACATTCTTAAGTTGCTTTTGCTATTCCAACACTTTTGTATGTGAGGGCTGCCATAAAAATAATTTATTTATGTCTCTGTGTGTGTGTGTATGTATATGGATATATGAAGATGAATGTTAAGTGGGTGTGTTTATTAAAGTGTTGAGGATACGCGTGCTTGTAGCCCATTGTGAAAAATAATATTTCGAAATGGGACAAAGATGTTATCTCATAAGTAAAAAAATAAACGAAAAAATAGGGAGAAACTTTAATGGATGCCAAATCAAGGATATTTTTGTGCAAATATTTGAGTTAATCCTTTATCGATCCCTTTAGGCACTTAAGCTTCTGCATTCCTATACTGCTCCCTAATGATCGTCACAGTCTTTTCTGGGATGCTCTTATTTAACAGCGTGCTCCACATAGAGCTTTGCGAAACTGTGTCAAAAGCACGCTTGAAGTCGATGAGTAAAATGTATAGAAGTTCTGCAGATTGTTCAATGATTACTTAGTTATTATTGGGTTGCCCAAAAAGTAATTGCGGATTTTTCATATAGTCGGTGTTGACAAATTTTTTCATAGCTTGTGACTTTGTAATTGCATTCTTTCTTCTGTCAGTTATCAGCTGTTACTTTTAGCTTGCTTTAGAAAAAAAGTGTAAAAAAGTATATTTGATTAAAGTTCATTCTAAGTTTTATTAAAAATGCATTTACTTTCTTTAAAAAATCCGCAATTACTTTTTTGGCAACCCAATACTTTAATTGGCATATGACAACATTTGTCCCATTAGCTGAACATAGAATAGCGTTCCAAGCGCCACGATCTTCTTCGCTCCTTCTATAATCTCTGAAACTTAGTTTCGACTTATCGCTAACCACTTAATCTTTCCATCAGGCTTTTGGTCGTTCCGGTTTGCGTGTACCATCGTGGCCACCTTCAAAAGACTTCTTCGCTGGAGTTTCTCCATTCATTATGACAACATGACTTAACCAACGCAACCGTTGTATTTTGATACGTTTAAATATGCTAACGTCAACATACATCTCATACAGTTTGTGATTCATACAACGCCCACAATTTCCATTAATGCAAGAATTTTTCTCTCAAACACTCCAAGCACTGCCTCGTCTTTCACAAGTACCCATGCCTCTGAACCATATAACAACACGGGTAGTATCAGTGACTTGTATGGTGTGATCTTCGTATGTCGAGAGGTGGCCTTGTTTCGCAACTGCTTACTTTCGGGTCGACGCAGTCCGAGTTAAGAGAGTGGGCGACGAATGCACATGCAACATTGTGGAACAGCGAAACGGTCGGTAGGATGGCAAAAATCCTATGGGGGGATACAGATCGTGAAAAGGCGAGGCTATTACTAAAAGAAACTAGGAAGGAGGTCAGTTTAGCTATTGGTATCATAACGGGACACATAGGACTACGAGCTCACTTATGTGAAATCGGTGCGGCAAGTGATAGCATGCGGGGAAGATGATGAGACGTTGGAGCATTTCCTTTGTCATTGGCCGGCTTTCGCGTCAAACAGATACCGGCACTTAGGTGGGGACACAATACCAGGCATGAACCAACTTAGGGAGGTGGTATTGAAAACAATTAAGGATTTTGTAAGTAGCTTTGAGTTCCTAACTAAAAATTTCCTTTTTAGAGGCTTTATAGTGTTTAGAGCGCACAGCAAGACGATTAATGGCTTAGGTTTAGGTACATAGTGGCATGAGACAGATTAATATCTGCACCCTCTTTTCAACCTAACCTACTTAATCCAAAGTAGCATCTGTTTGCCAGTATTATTCTTCGCTTTATTTCAAAACTGATGTCATTCGTTTCGGTTACTGCGTTGCCGAGGTAGATAAAATTGTTATCTCAAAGTTGTGGTTTCCAACTTTCTCCATTTTCTTTATCTGCTCGGTAGTACCAGGCGTTTTGGGAGTTGAAACCATCCATTTCGTCTTATCTCCATTTACTGCCAGACCCATTTTCACTGACTCTCTTTCGATTATTCAAAGGCTGCAGTTACTACTTCTGGTGACCGACCCAATAAAGAGATTGTAGGTTTAATTTGTCCTTCTCGCATCTTTTCCAGGATTTGACGCAGTGTGAAAATCTGGTCTAGGGTCGATTTACCAGGTCTAAAGCCTCATTTATGGGGCCCAATTTTCTCATTGCCTTTAGGTTTTGATCTTTCACACAGTACGCTCGAGCGTATCTTGTATGCGATGGGGAGGAGATTTATTCCTCTGTAGTTGGCACATTCCTTTCTTGTGTACGGGAAATGGTATGCTGAAGTCTTTATTGAGAAGGTGCAGCATACGCGTTGGCGGATGTATTGGAAAAGTACAAGGCTGATATGACCGTCTTACAGGAAGTGCGATGGACCGGGAATGGCGTCACAACAACACCAAACGGTGACGAACTATGCTATAGCTGCACACGAGGCATGAATTTGGATGTGAATTTGTGGTTAGTCAGAGACTGAAACATCTTGTCTCCAGCTTTACTCCGGTGGATGAGAGGCTAGCCACAATCCGCATAAAAGCCAAATTCTTCAACATCAGCCTTATTTGTGCCCATGCCCCGACGGAAGACAAAGACGAGCAGACCAAGGATATTTTCTACGAGCGCATAGAGAGAGAATATGAGCGCTGCCCCGTCCATGATATTAAAATCGTTCTGGGAGATTTTAATTCAAAAATAGGGAAGGAAGACATCTTTGGTCCTACAGTCGGAAATTTTAGCCTCCACGAGATAACGTCCAGTAATGGATTGAGGCTGATAGATTTCGCCGCGTCAAAAAACATGGTAGTTAGTAGTACTAACATAAAAATATTCACAAAGCCACATGGCTATCACCCGATCAAAACACGAGGAACCAAAATAATCACGTTGTGATAGATGGAAGGCATTCATCCAGGGTGTTAGATGTACGATCGATTCGTGTAGCGAATATACATTCTGACCATTACCTTAGTGCAGCAAAGGTTCGCATCCGTTGAAGTATGACGAGGAAAGTACGCTCTAATACAGCACGGAAGCTGAACAATGAAAAGCTGCAAACACAACAGATGGCAACGGCATACTCCACTCGACTTACTCAACTGTTTGATGAAAGCACTCCTTGTTTCGATGAAATAATGACGCAGTGGCAAACCATTGCCCACTCCATGGAAAATGACGCGAAATCGGTACTTGGGCACCGGAAGCCTCCTCCAAGAAACCCATGGTACGATCGAGAATGTCGAGATGCTACTAAAGCCAAGAATGCCGCATATAGAGCAACCCTGCAATCAGTAGCAACGCGCCTGATGAAGGAGTGCTGTTGGGAGAAAAGGAGAGAGGAGAAACGTCTATTCCGCAGAAAGATAAAAGAAATGGAAAGACTTGAGTTTGAGCGAACTGGGATGTACAGTAGTCAGAATGAAGTCCGGAAATTCTACGAAAGAATAAAACATCAAACCGATGGCTTTGGTGCAGGCACATCCTCCTGACACAGATTGCGTGCTTAGGATATGGAAAGAACATTTTACCCAACTGCTAGTGTCCGACGATGGCGGCGAAGAGGATACCTCAGAGCCAATCCCTGACGATGGTATAGAATGTTAACTTTCTAGTCAGAATAAGGTCCAAGTAGAAGTGACCAGGCAGAAGAACAACAAGACTGAAGGAGCCGACGGGCAACCCGCCATCCTCTAGCTTTGATCAGTCTATGTAGCATGATCTTACAGATGGCAATAACAAAGCTCCGTCAATCCAAGACCGTGCCAGTGGGAGCAGTGCCTTGTACTTGACCTTCAGTGTCGTCCCAAGTATCGTTTAGAAAACCTTTTCCAGTTGTTGTTGTAGCAGTGTGTTGTACGCTGAGGCGGCAGCCCCTGCTGATGAAAGACTACATCGGGCCAATCCGGTACGTACAACCGGCTGCCATGGGATTGACCATCGCACAGTGTTGCACGTTATTGTATTCGACGAAATGGAGAAATTGAACTGAAACTTTGCACAAATTCGTTTTTGTCCATAAACAGGTTAAGTTCGAAGATGGGCTACATCGGCTAAATCTTGAAGTAGTCCCCATGTAGACCGATCCGCCTATTTATGGTCTTAGGCCCATAAAATCCACATTTATTAACCGATTTTGCTGAAATTTTTTACAGTAACTTTTGTTAGGCTCTTCGATATTCCTCTTCAATTTGGCCCAGATCGGTCCAGATTTGGATATAGCTGCCACATAGACCGATTTCTCGATTTAGGGTTTTGCGCCCATAAAAGGCGCACTTATTGTCCGATGTCGCCGAAGTTTGGGACAGTGAGTTGTGTTAGGCCCTTCGACACCCTTCTTTAATTTGGCCCAGATCGGTCCAGATTTGGATATAGCTGCCATATGGACCGATCTGTCGATGTAAGATTTCGGGCCCATAAAAGACGCAATAATTGTCCGATGTCGCCTAGACATACTTCTGCAATATGGCACAGATTGGTCCAGATTCGGATATAGCTGTCATATAGACCGATCTCTAGATTTAAAGTTTTGGGCCCATTAAAGGCGCATTTATAGTCCGATGTCGCCGAAATTTGGGACAGTGAGTTGTGTTAGGCTCTTCAACATCCTTCTTCTTCCAGATTTGGGTATAGCTGCCATATAGACCGATCTTTCGATTAAAGGTCTTGCGCCCATAAAGGTGCATTTATTGTCCGATGTCGCCTAAATTTGGGACAGTGAGTTAGGTTAAGCCCCTCGACATACTTCTGCAATATGGCACCGATCGGTCCAGATTTGGATATAGCTGTCATATAGACCGCCCATAAAAGGCGCGTTTATTGTCCGATGTCGCCGAAATTTGGGACAGTGAGTTGTGTTAGGCTCTTCGACATCCTTCTTCAATTTGGCTCAGATCGCTCCAGATTTGGATATAGTTGCCATATGGACCGATCTCTCGATTTAAGGTTTCGGACCCATAAAAGGCGCATTTATTGCCCGATTCCGCCGAAATTTGGGACAGTGAATTGTGTTAGGCTCTTCGAAATTTTTCTGCATATTGGCCCAAACCGGTCCAGATTTGGATATAGCTGCCATATAGACCGATATCTGGATTTAAATTCTTAAATCATTCCAAAGTTCGGCCTGGCAGAACTTAACGCCTTTTTACTGGTTTAGCTCAAAATGCACGAACTTGACTTGCATGACATGTGGTTTCAACAAGGTGGTGCCACATGCCACACAGCACGCGTAATAATGGACTTATTGAGAGGCGAGTTTGGTGAACATTTTATTTTACGTACGGGACCAAAATTGGACTAAGCGGATGGTCAATTTGAGGCGCAGTCACGGTCAACATATGCATGAAATAATCTTCAAATATTAAATTATATAGAAAACTTTCCTATAGCTCTTAAAAAATCACCCTTGACTTGCTTCAATTGTGACTTTCCTCAAATCGTTTGACTAGTAATCACAAAATGTTGTTCATTAAATCATTGAAAAACGTGCAACCATTACAATTTACTTTGGACTTTTTATCATTATCATAGAAAGCAAGAAATAACAACATAATCGGATTTTTTTTTATCTCAAAATTTCATTTTCAATTTGATATTAAAATTCTGACACCAGTTTGAAAAGACTCATGAATAATTTATTTAAGCATGTTATTATTATTATCATCATGCCAAGTGCTTCCAGCGAATAAAATCTCAAATTAATATCGATTTTAATTTGCATTCTTTAAGTATTTATGTAGTCAACAGCCTCGAAAAAACCTAAGTCTGTAATTAGTTGTAGCTTCTACGCCCTCAGCCATTATTAATTGAAGTTATCCTTTCCTATTTTAAGATATTGCTTTTTAAATTTTCTCTTTTCAAAGGCCCCCCCTCCACCCATCAAACTTTTTCACTTTCAATGTGTTGCCCTAATTTTCAAGTGGTTGTTTTTTGTGGTAAAATTTTCTTTTACATCGTCGGTTTTGCTAAACCATAAAATCATAATTAAATCAAGTTCACCATCTGTAACAGAATCGTAGGGAGACGACTAGGAAGGGGACAAGCGATGGGCTGGCAGAATGCTAATGCGCAACGATTGAATGGCAAACGATAAAATTGAAACCGTAAAGAGGAAAAACAACGCTGGTTTTTGTGTTTCTTGGAAAAGCTCAATAAAGAACAAACAGCAGTTTTTCAATTTCTCCTGCTTCAAGGGCAAAAAATGCTAAGTACTTTGTCACAAGAGCGCAAAGTGGTTACGAAAATTGTGTATGCCATAAAAAAAATATTTTCGAGAAGAGAAATTGGTTAAGTTTTAAGTTTAAAGATGACAATGACCGAAATCCTTCCAGTTTGAGAATTTTCAGAGATGCTTTTAAATTTAGAAGCTGTCTGGACTAGTATACGGAGATCTAATAAAAACTATGCCTTCCTAATACTTAAGATATCAAATCGGAAGATTAGCTTAAGAAGAATTAGTTAATAAAATTAGTAAAGGTTGGCTAGGATTGTAGTAAAGACTAAATAGACTAATGATATAACAAATAAGCTTGGACTTAAGTGGGGGAAAGCCGACATTTTGATACCCTACACCACATTGGGTATGGCAACTTAGCCAGCGAAATTAAAATTAGCTTGAATTGGAGATGAAGAGTTTCAACCAAAATCCATAGATATTGTAAGAGTCATAAGAGACGTTTTCTTCTGAAAAATTTTGAAAAGATCGGTTGATAAATATGCTCACAAAGGCCCTTCGGTAAAAATTGGAGGGTATATGTATATGGGAGCTATATCCAAATCTGAACAGACTTTGTAAGTTTAAATAGGCTTTGTCTCTAGGCCAACAAGGATGGGACAGTCATTTCTGAACCAAAGTCAAGACAGGGGCTTGATAAATGAAGTGGGAAATGTGTAGGGTAAGCATTGGAGCCGCTTGTCCCACTCACTGCTTACGACTTCGTCCAGGTGACCAAGTTCCACTGTCTCGACGTGAGAAAAACCCACCTCGGTGATACACATTGCAGCCTTTCGACCATGTCCCTCCCCGTGTATTAGTGCCATACTTACACCGTAATCTTATCTCAGTGATTAATACAGCCAGCCCTCGCCCTTGTCCCTCCTACAAAGGAGCCGCTGATCACGACTCCTGTCTACGTCTGTCTACGCAACCACCCTGTGAGTTAGTGCTATGCTCTCGCCGTGAGTGAATCGCGTCTCCGTGATAAACACGGAGCTCTTCGCCAGCTCTTCGCCTTTGTCTCTCTGACAAAGGAGCCGCTGAGCCCGTGAACACGCATTCGTGCCGTCTGCCTACGACCTTCACCTCGTGATTTAGCGCCGTACTCACGCCGTGATGTAATCATGTCTCGGTGATTAACATAACCAGCCTTTCGCCCTTGTCCCTCGGACATAGGAGCTGCTGAGACTGCGAACATGTATTCATGCCGTTTGCATACGACCACCACCCCGAAAGATAGTGACGTACTCACACCGTGTGAGTGAATCACTTCACGGTGATTAACATAGCCATAGCCAGCGGGATAAATGCGTGTCCGCGTGTCTGCCTACGACCGCCACCCCGTATGTTAGTCCCGTACTTACACTGTAATTAACATAACCAGCTCGGTGATTACCATGATTAGTCCTTCGTCCTCTGACATAGGTGGCATTGAGCCCGCGGACACACACTCGTGCCGTCCGGTGATTTAGAATCGAACTCACGACGTGCGTGAATCACATCTCAGTGATTTGCCCTTTTCCCTCTGACATAAGAGCCGCTGAGCCTGAGAATCCGCGACGGCGTAATCTGCGTACGACCGCCAACCCGTGATTTAGGGTTGTGCTTACGTCCTGAGTGAATGAAACTCCCGATGATGAACATTCCCTTCCCCCTTCTCAAGACACATTCGTGCCGTCTTCCTACGACCTGCACCCCGTGATTTAGCGCCACATTCACGCTGTGATCCAATCATGTCGCAGTGAAGCCCTGGTTATGTTACCAGCCCCTCGTTATGTTACCATCCCTTCGCCCTTGAAAAACATAACCAGCCCTTCGTCCTCGTCCCTCTGACGTAGGCGTCGCTGAGTCCTTTGATCCGCGACCCGACTATCTGCCTACGATCGCGCCCCGGTGATTTAGTGTCATATTCACGCCGCGTGTGAATCACATCCAGGTGACTAACATAGACAGGCTTTCGACTTTGTCCCACTGACATATGAGCCACTGAGACCGAGAATCCGACGCTGTCGGGCATTCTCAGACTGCCTACAACCCCATCGCGGTAATTTAGTCACAGCGCGCACGCCATGATTGAATCACATCTCAGTGACTTAAGTTAGGTTGAAAAGAGGGTGCGGATGTTAATCCTCCCCATGCTACTATGGACATACACCTAAGCCAGTTATCGGCTTGTTGTGCGCTCCAAATACTAAAAACAGTAACCTTGAAAAAGAAGATATAAGTTCCAATTCCATGCTACTTACAAAATCCTTAATTGTATTCCATGCTACGCCTACAAGTTGGTTCATGTCTGGAATTGGGTCCACACCTAAGTGTCGGTATCTGTTAGACGCGACAGCTGGACAATGATAAAGGAAATGCTCCAACGTCTCATCATCTTCTCCGCATGCCCTACACATGCTATCACCTGCCGCACCGATTTTACATAAGTGAGCTCATAGTCCTATGCGTCCCGTTATGATACCGCTATTAATTTTATAACGGGACACAGGATTATGACCTCCTTCTTATTTCCTTTCAGTAATAGCCTTGTCTTCTCACGATCTCGATCCCCCCATAGGAATTTCGACGTCCAACCGTTTCACTGTTTCACAGGGTTGCAGGCGCATTCGTCGCCCACGCCTTTAATTCGGACTGCGTCGACCCGAAAGGCTTTGGGTAAACCAAGTTTATTGACGGCAGTTTACTGGCCTTCATTGCAAAATCTCAGTGACTTACATAGTCAGTATTTCGCTTTTGTCCATTAGACACAAAAGTCACTGATCATGAGGAGCATGTCACTGTGGGATCTTTCACGGCGACCCACTGCCACGACCATGACGTGAGCAGACCACGATTTCTTACCCTCAGCATCTCGCGGCTTGTTTTCCTTACATCTCCGACTTGAAATGATGTCTGACCCTATACTGTCTATATTAAGTAATACTTGCTCAATAAAATACATCAAAAACGAACAAACCTAGCCCTTTCTCTCTCTTTGTTACCGACACAAATACATTCCTGTGACTGCCCCTGTCCCCGGTAAACTGAACCCAAGCAACTAGAGGTAAGCTCGCCGTTACAACAAGCGGGCAGACAGACATACAGGTAGACAGACACAGCTAAATGGCTGAAACTTCAAAATTTTCTCAAAGCAAAGTTTCCTTGAAATTTTCTCTAAAGACAAAATTTCCATCAAATCCTAGGAGGATTCTATACCATCACTAAGGGTTCCGCGGTATCCTTTTCGCCGCCATCGTCGAACACTAGCAGCTGGATAAAATGTTCTTTCCATATTATCAGCACACTAGCACACACTAGGAGGATGTGCCTGCACCAAAGCTATCTGTTTGATGTTTAATTCTTTGGTAGAAATTCGATCACACTTACATCTTTCCATTTCCTTTTTTCTGCGGGACAGGCGTTTCTCCGCTCTCCTTTTCTCCCCATACCTCTCCTTCACCTGGCGTGTTGATTCTGATTGCAAGGTTGCTCTGTATGCTGCATTTTTGGCTTCAGTAACATTTCGTAGGCTTCAGGTACCCAAATACGGATTTCGCGGATTTTTCCATGGAGTGGGCAACGGTTTGCCACTATGCCATTATATCATCACAAGGAGAGCTTTTTTCAAGCAGTGTTCAGTATGCCGTTGCTATCTCTTTTGTTTGCAGTTTTTCAATGTCCCGTTTCCGCGCAAAGTCAAATCGTACTTTTCTCGCCATGTTCAAATCGGTACAAACCTTTGCTGCAACAAGGTAATGATCCGAATCTAGATTTGCTTCACGGATAGGTCGAACATCTAACACGATGGACGAATGCCTTCTATCTATCACAACGTGATCAATTTGTTTCATGGGACAACCATGTGAATTTGTCTTGAAATCTGGTGCTGTAGCTACCATGTTTTTGCCGTGGAAAAATCTTTTAGCCTCAACCTATTATCGGTGGATATCGTGTGGAGGCCAAATTTTCCAACTGTTGGCCCAATCAAATTTTCCTTTCCTATTTTCGCATTGAAATCTCCTAGAAAGATTTTAATATCATGGGCGGGGCAGCGGTCATATTCTCTCTATTGGCACTCGTAGAAAATTTCCTTGGTCTGCTTGTTGTATATTCTTGTTGAAAAAATGTGCTTTTATGCGCATTTTAGCTGGCCTCTCATCCACCGAAGTAAAGCTGGAGCCATGATGTTTCAGCCTTCAACTAACCACAAATCCACTACCAAATTCATGTGTCGTGTCATGGCGGCTATAGTAAAGTTCGTCGCCATTTGGTGTTGTTGTGACGTCATTCCCAGTTCATCGCATTTTCTGCAGGACGGTAATATCTGCCTTGTACTTCTCCAATACATCCGCCAGTGCATATGCTGCACCTTCTCTATAGAGAGTGCGGATCTGCAGATAACGGTCCAATTTTTGTTTTGCGTTGGTCGTCAACCCTGGGGGAGTCCGTTTTAACTATTTGTTTTGTTTCTCAGGGTGGTTGCTATAATTGTCCATTGGCGGGTTACTGGCCCAGTGCCTCAACCGCATGGGTTATATGAGATCGCATATAAATCCTTTGATGTCGCGACCTGCTTGCTCCAAGATGCGAAGCTCACACTGCGCCAAATCCTGGAAAAGACCCGAGAAGAACAATTCAACACCTACGATCTCTTTGTTGACTACAAAGCCTCTTTCTATAGCCCTTAACGTTCAAAGGTATTTCTGAGTTTGGTATCCCTGCGAAATAGGTAAAACTCTGCAGAATGACACTTGCTGATACGCGTTCCTCAGTAAGAATAGGAAAGAATCTCTCGGAAGAAAGAACCATGACCTGTATGAGATGTATGACGACGTTAGCATAGTTAAACGTATCAAAATACAACGGTTGCATTGGCTAGGTCATGTTGTCAGAATGGATGAAGAAACTCCCACAAAGAAGTCTTTTGAAGGCAAACACAGTGGTACACGCAAACCGGGAGGACAAAAAGCCCGATGGAGAGATCAAGTGGTGGGAGACACCTTGAAACTTGATGTCAAAGATTTTAGAATGAGCGCAAAAGATCGAGGCGCTTAGAACGCTATTCTACGTTCGTCTAGTGGAACAAATGATCAGTCATAGCCAATTAAAGTAAGTAAGATATTTTAGTTATTATCTTTTTGGCAACCCTGATTTAAACAGTTCACGCACGTTTGGTGTTTCGTTTCACTGTCAAACGTCTTCAGTTTGGTCTGTAATTTAACCATGAATCGTCTTACAAACGAACAACGCTTCCAAATGATTGAATTTTATTATCAAAATTCGTGCTCTGTTAAGAAAGTCCATCGCGCGCTTCTTCCACGGGTACGTAAATAACCAGAATTGTCGATTTTGAAGTGAAGATCAGCCAGAAGCATTGCAAGAACTACCAATGCATTCAGAAAAAGTCACAATTTGGTGCGGTTTATGGGCTGGTGGCATCATTGGATCGTACTAGCTCAAAGATGGTGTGAATCGTAACGTAACTGTGAATGGTGAGCGCTATCGTGAGTTGATAACCAACTTGTTTTGCCCAAAATGCAAGAACTTGATTGCATGACTTGTGGTTTCAACAAGGCGGTACTACATGCTACACAGCACGCGTAACAATGGACTTATTGAGAGGCGACTTCGCTGAACATTTTATTTTACGTTCGGGACCGCTCAATAGGCCGCCTAGATCGTGCGATTGAACGCCTTTAGACCATTTTTTGTAGAGCTAAACTAAAGCTCATGTCTATACAGACAAGCCCGCTTTAATTGACGCTTTGAAAGACAACATTGAAGCATTTATTCGTGATATACCGGCCGAAATGTTAAAAAGAGTATGCCAAAATTCGACTAATCGGCTGGACCATGTGAGGTGCAGTCACGGTCAACATTTGCATGATATAGTCTTCAAACATTAAATTATATAGAGCGTACTATCGATTCAAATAAAGATTTCATGGATTTTTCAGAATTTTATGTGTTTTTTTTTTTTTTTTTTTGAAAAAATAAACATTCACTTTTTATGATAGTGATCCTATATAAGCCGATCTCCCGATTAGCATTCTACGACGCCTAAATGCTTAAAGTTTTGACTGGTTTGGGAGAATTTCGGGCAGTTAAGTAAAATCATGTCGTGTTAATTTTTAGCTGAATAGTTTGATAAATCCGGCTGTACTTCGAACGTTTTTACTATTCTGACTTTGATACAGAGTATTATTCTGACATACTTCGCGAGTGTTATTGAGGTTCCGATATCCCCATGAAAAAACTGACCAACGCGGTTCATAGCTTAGGCAAAAATCGCAACTATGGACAAAGTTTCCGCTTTACTATGGACACACACGGCTCACCGTAAGTACTAAATCACCTGACCTCTCTCTTGCAGCAAAACATTTCGTCCTTCTTACTCAGATTGCCAAAAATAAATTCCTTTAAATAAAACCAAACACTTTTACATCACCTCAACACGGTGGCGATAACAAGATTATTCCCTGAGCTATTTTTGCAAACAACTTTTCAATTTCCATTTATAATGAACTCTAATGAAATTCCCATCTATTTTAATCTTCGACTTCGACCACTTATACAGAGATATTGGTAAAGATACAGCCAAAGTAAGGGTAGAGGGAGAAGGAGTAAATGTCTTGGCTATCAATTATAAGGCTATCAATAACCTTCGTCCTGTTTTGGACGTTGGGGAATACGCATTTTTAAATAACCTCTTACTATCAGCCTTCCTCCCTTACTTACTGATTCACACACTTACTCACTTGCTGACTGCTAAAGTGAGTGGAGTCCAGTGAGAGCTTTGTAAGAAAATCAACCGCATGGTCGGTCGTATTACTTATTTAAAAGCATATCCCACACGCGTGTCCATAACCCAAAAGAGGTCATAAATTTCGATGTGTTTATATCTGTCTATTCCCCAATGCTGACCCACTGTGTAGCAGAAGGCAGAAAGGTTGTCTATACTACACAAAGTTTCCATTATTTCCAAGAGTCCCTCTTGATTCGTTGTTTTTTTTGTTTTTTTTAGTTTTTGTTGCAAAAATGTGGGTGGCCTGCCCATACTGCTGACACCACCCTGTCTGTTTCAGTTCTTGATGTTTTAGTTTTTGTTTTAGCAACAAAACCTATAAAAAAAAAGTATAGTTGAAGGAATAAATTGTCAGTAGAAGTGAACTTGAGTGAATAAAACAAAATTAAGCAAAACTCAGGGAATGAGATGATGATGCTACAGCTACAGCTGCTGCAGCTCCAAGTGAAGCTAGAAAATCAAAGTCGTTGTCATAGCTGAAAACAAGACGAGCTACACACTACACAGCACACTAATGAAGAAGAGTGTCAAACTCATTTGAGCGGAAGCAGAAAAATGAGAAAATATGCAATTAGCTAGTTTAGGTTTCCGTGCTTGCTTTATTTTTTTTTTTCAGTTTCCAGGAAATTCAATTTTCTTTTGCAATTTGATTGAACCAAAGTAACATTGCTGATATTAATGAGCATTTCTATGGAATGGACCTTTGAATGAAAATTCCTTCAAAAAGAAGAGTCCTTCCAATGAAGCAATGAATTTTCTGTGAAAATTATTTTTCAATAAAATATTTCTAATAAGATGTCAGATGTTTGCGAAACTGTGTCGCATTGACATTTTTCACATTTATGCTTAGAGTATGATGATGGAAAATAGAAAGACGAAAATTGCAAAAAAAAATGAGATTATGACGAAATGTTCCATCAAAACCAGATATCAATAATTTATGTTCCCATAATGTTAAGGAAAATTCCAGGAAATTCCAATAAAGGGAATAGATGATGTTTGCAAAATCTGTCAAATTTGTAGTAAAATTAGATGTCCCACCCCCCAAGAGGACGTAAAAAAATTTGCATCAATTTAGGGGGAAAAATGAATCACTCTCTACTTTTAATACGTAGAACCTTAGTTAGACTTTAATTTTGTATGCCTATTGATATCGACTAAAACCTTGTAAGATTTTCTTACTGTAGGACCTTAAGTGTCGCCTCTGTAGTCTTAAAGGCGTATATCGTTTACAATATGTATATGAGAACCGATTTTGTTAAACCTATTTTCGTGAAATTTTAAACACGTATTGGGACATTTGAATAAAAATCTTCATGCAAAATTTTGTTAAAATCGGACCAAAATTGTGACAACTACAGCCTTAAAAGTCGATATCGGATGAAAGTTGTATATGGGAGCTTTATCTAAATCCGATTCTATTTTGCACACGTTTTGGAACGTCGAATAAAACACTTCATGCTGCTACAGCTTTAAAGACCATATCGGATGAAAGTTATATATGGCAGCTATGTCTATTGAAACGTCGAATAAAACACCGAATGCTAAATCTTGTCAAGTTCGGATCAAAATTGTATCTACTACAGCCTTAAAAGTCCATATCGGATGACAGTTATATGTGGCAGCTCAGGGACGTAGGCAGGGAGGTGGATACTGGGAGCAAAAACGGCTGAACCAATTTTCATGAAATTTTAATTTTTCCGTGGTGAAATTAGGGCATTAAATTTTTTGATGCCTGAAGGGGGATCGGACCCTCCCCCTTAACCTAATTTTCAGAAACGCAAGATCTCGGTGATGGGTGGTGCAATTTAAGCGAAATTTTGTGTGGCCTCTTAAAGTAACCTAAAAAAAATTAATATACAAATTTCGGATGGGGCACCTAGGGAGGCCGCCCCACCTACCTACCAAATATATATGTAGACCAACCAACAATATGAGACTCAAATGAAATGTATTTAAGATAAGAAAACGTATCTGATATCCAATTGTCGGACCAAGTGTTAGGGGGACCACCCCAACCCCCATGAAATTTTCACTGGTGGTGCATACTAATCCCGTGGTGAAAATAGGGTACTACATTTTTTGATGTCTGAAGGGGGATCGGACCCTCCCCCTTAACCTAATTTTCAGAAACGCCAGATCTAGGTGATGGGTGGTGCGATTTAAGCGAAATTTTGTGTGGCCTCTTAAAGTAATCTAAAAAAAAATTTATATACAAATTTCGGATGGGGCACCTAGGGAGGCCGCCCCATCCCCCAAAACCTACCAAAAATATATATGTAGACCAACCAAAAATATGGAACTCAAGTGAAAGGTATTTAGGATAAGAAAACGTATCTGATCTCCAATTGTCGGACCAAGTGTTAGGGGGACCACCCCAACCTCCAAAACACCCTCAAATCGGAAATATTTAGCGACCATGGCAATATGGGACTCAAATGAAAGGTATATCCTTTCATTCAAGGATCAAGTTTCTGGGGATCCACCCCTTCCCCAAAACTGCGACCAAAAAGAACTTATTTACTGACCATGGCAGTATGGGGCCTAAATAAAATGTAATTGAGTGTAGTATAGGAATCTGATATCCAAATGTGGAACAAAGTGTCCCCCCTGCAAAATCAATCCCAAAGAAGGCAAATTTACTACAATAGCAATATGGGGCTCAAACGAAAGGTCCTTGGGAGTAAAGAACGAATTTGATATCAATATTCAGGAAAAAGTATCCATGGGGCCACCCTACCCACATAACTCCACCGACATAGAACGTATTTGCCGACCATTCCAATATGGGGCTGTAATAAAAGGTATTTTAGAGTAGAACACGAATCTGATACATATTTTTAGGGCCAAATCACTGAACGGCCGCCCTACACCCTCCAAACCGGTCATGTTTGCGACTATGGAAATATGGGGCTCCTATGAAAGATATTTGGGAGTACATCACGAATTTGATATCAACATTCGGGACCAACTGCCTAGGGGACTTCCCAGCCCCATAACAACTCCCAAATAGGACGTATTTGCTCACCATGACAATTTGGGCGTTAAAAGGAGTGGATCTCGATATTGATAGTTTTTAGGGCCCATATCTCAAACTGGACATATTTGCTGACTTTTGCAATAAGGGGTTCAAACGAAAGGTGTTTGGGATCAGAAAACGAATTTGATACCCAATTTTGAGGCCAATGGCAATAAATCCCCCCTAAATAGGGCATATTTATCGACCATGTCCATGTGGGGCTCAAATAAAGGATATTGGGGAATAGAGCACGACATTGATACACACTTTCGGGACCAATTTTCCTGGGGGATATCCCTTTCCCAAAATTCCCGACAAACAACAATTATTTACTGACCATCGCAATATGGGGCTCAAATAAAGGTATTTGGAAGTAGAATAGGAATCTGATATCCAAATGCGGGGCCATGTATTTGTGGCACCGCCCCTTCCCCGAAACACCTCCCAAAGGGGAAAAATTTTGCAACTATGTCAATATATGGCTCAAATGTAGGTATTTGAGATTAGAAAACAAAATTGATATCCAATTTTGGGACCAAGTGTTTGGGAGACGCCCTATCCTCTTAACTCCCCTTAAACCAATGGCAATATGGGGTTTATATAATTGGTATTTGAGAGAAGAGCACGATGCTCATATGTTGCCGATGTCGTCGAAATTTGGGACAATGAATTGTGTTAGGACCTTCAACATCTTTCTTTAATTTGGCCCAGATCGGTCCAGATTTGCATATAGCTGCCATGTAGACCGATCTCTTGATTTAAGGTTTTGGGCCCATAAATAGCGCATTTATTGTCCCGTGTCGCTGAAATTTGGAACAGTGAGCTGTGTTAGACTCTTCGACATTTTTCTGCAACTTGTCCCAAATCGGTCCAGATTTGGATATAACTGTCATATAGACCGATATCTCGATTGAAAGTCTTAGCCCCATAAAAGTAGCATTTATAATCCGATTTCACTGAAATATTTGACAAAGTGAATTATGTTAGGCTTTTCGACATCCGTGTCATTTATTTTGTTTATTTTTGGATACAGCACAATTGAACAATGACTTGTACTTGTTAGTATTTCGTCCGAATCAGAACATGTTTCGATACAGCTGCTATGGGGCATAAGGTATACATATTTCACCGAATTTTGACGAAAGGTGGTTTACATATATACCCGAGGTGGTGGATTTCCAAAGTTCGGCCCGGCGGAACTTAACGCCTTTTTACTTGTTATGTAAAGTTAATGTAATTTTCCTCATATTTCTTAGAGCACAACTTTGTTCGTACGACCTCATCCGACCTAATGTATACATTAGAAAAAATCCCAATTTTATAAGGATTCAAGCGCTCGAATTTGCCCTAAATAAGAAAATTAAGTCAATCTTTATGTATAGCTCCCATATAAACCGATCTCAGCATTGACTTCTTAAGTATGTACAGGTCGCAATTATTATCCGAATTACCTAAAAGTTTGCATACTGACTTCTCCGATGACCGCCAACATGCTATGCAGATATGTCCATAACATAATATATTTCCCATATAAACGGATCTCCCGATTATACCTCTTGACCCAATAGACGATGACGAGACCATAGAAGCATCAATTGAGAGGTAGGTTTATATGGGAGCTATATCGGCTTATGGATCGATTAAGGTCATACTTGGTTTGGATATTGGAGGTAATAACAGAAATTATTGTGCAAAAGTTCAGCCAAATCGGAAAAAAATGGCGTCATTAAGGGCTCAAGAAATATAATCAGAGGATCAGTTTATATGGGAGCTATATCAGATTATAGATCGATTTGAACCATATTTGACGTAGATACTGGCAGTCTTAGAAAAAGGTCAGTATGTAAAATTTTAGACATATGGGATAAAAATTGCGCCCGGTTGGAGCTCAAGAAATCAACTTGGGGGAGGTTAATGCAACGCCCACCGCTAAAAGTAGACGTGGCATAGATCATATTGACTTTATATTTTGTCAGCGTCATCTTGGTGCCCCCACAGTCACTTGTGCAAAATTTTAGAGTCCTTGCTGCTTCCTATGATTTGTTGCCTTTAAAACCCCTGATTGGACCCATAGTGCAAATTGCAAATTTTGCCCATATAAATTCCACAAAGGAACAGGGGTAAACTTCCCACATATCAATGAGTGCAGTCCGATTCAAGTTTTAAGCTCAATGATATAAAGCCGTGTCCGAACGGCGTGCCGCAGTGCGACACGTCTTTGGGGAGAAGTTTTAACACGGCATAGTACCTCACAAATGTTAGGAGGGAATTAGGAGGGAAAAACCACCGCTGAACATTTTTTCTGATGGTCTCGCCAGGATTCGAACCCAGGCGTTCAGCGCCATAGGCGGACATGCTAACCTCTGCGCTACGGTGGCCTCTTTAGTGCACAGTTGCATTAGCCTCGTCTTCTGAGTCCGCCAAGAGGTTATCCTCACAAAATTCGTTCAAAATTCGTTGTCAAGTTGTCAAGTTTCCTTATGCATTCAGGAGCAGTTGAGAAAGCAGTGGAACAACTCATCCTCAGGGCACTGAATACTTCCGGTGTGGACGAATCCTGCCCCTCACTAGCTGCTGCTATCGAAATACTTTTTCAGTTCTGTCCTTCCCATTCCTTCCAATCGGGTGACCCACCCACACAGGGCTTGTTGGGTGCCGCCTCGACGTCTTCCTTTACTCTTCTGATAGTGACAGGGAGATTTTCAGTCTCCTTCAATCCCCCAGACTTTAGAGTTGTGATCGATAGTTTTTCAGACAAGCGTTCTGATTTGCCCCGTGATGAGTTTCCTTATGCATCCAGGAGCAGTTGAGAAAGCAGTGGAACAACTCATCCTCAGGGCACTGGATACTTGCGGTGTGGACGAATCCTGTCCCTCACTAGCTGTTGCTGTCGAAGTACTTTTTCAGTTCTGTCCTTCCACGCTGACGCACCCCTTGAACCCAATCCAATCGGGTGGCCCACCCACACAGGGCTTGTCAGGTCCCGCCTGGTCGTTTTCTTCTTCTCTTCTTCGTGACAGGGAGATTTTTTAAGTCTGCTTCGATCCACCAGACCTTAGAGATGTAATCGATAATTTTTCAGACAAGCGTTCTGATTCGCCAACCCGACCGCTTCTACACACCTTTAGCTTCTTGGTCGAACCAGGTATCTTTATCAAAATCGCCTTCAAAATCGTTTACAGAATCGCTAATCGAGATCTCAGTAGCAGACAACATGCTACGGCCTACAAGTATTTAGAGTTCTTTCTCCCCTCTTCTCATTTTGACCGATTTGGTCTAACAACCCCAACCCTATCGCTGCTACACACCCTTAGCTTCTTGGTCCCGAACAAGACCCGAACCAGGTATCTTCATCAAAAGCCCCTGCTGACCAATCGTTTATCGTGTCGCTAGTGGAGGTCTCAGCAGTAGACAACATGCTACGGCCCACGAATATTTAGAGTCCTTTCTCCCCTCTTCTCATTTTTTAAGGTTTGGTCTAACAACCCCACCGCTTCTACACACCTTTAGCTTCTTGGTCTTGTCCACAAGACCGGAACCAGGTATCTTCATTAAAAGCCCTTAATGACCAGTCGTTTGTCGAGGTCTCAGTAGTAGACAACATGCTATGGCCTACGAGTATTTAGAGTCCTTTCTCCTCTCTGGTTTGGTCTAACAACCCCAATCCCACCACTTCTACACACCTTTAGCCTTTTGGTCTTGTCCACAAGACCCGAACCAGGTATCTTCATCAAAAGCCCCTTCCGAACAGTCGTTTGTGGAGTCGCTAGTCGAGGTCTCAGTAGTAGACAACAGGCTACGGCCTACGAGTATTTAGAGTCCTTCCTCTCCTCTGCTCATGTTGACTGGTTTGGTCTAACAAAGTATATAAGAAATTTTAGTCTTTTCTAAAATATAATAAAATAATAAAATAAATATAAAATATTTACGATGAGTATATTTACAACTTATTTTTCTTTTCCTTCTCTTTTTGTTTGTCGGATATTATATCATGTTAATGTTTACTGTAATGATTTATATTTTGCCACATTATAAAACATTTCTTCACAACTCTGCTAAGCATTAGATGGCTTACAAGTAATTCCTCGCCTTTTTTTGGTTATTCTCTGTTGCTTTGCATTTAAGTCCTTCGTAATCCTTGGCAAGATAACTTAAAATATTCCGGCAAACATTTGTCTTTCACCATTTTATGCTTTCATTAAAACTTGGTTTTGTTGTTTTTGTTGTTGTTTTTGTTCTCACAACTTCCACTTCCGCTTTGTCCATGTCAGAGTTCTCAAATTAAGTTGAAATGAGAATGCAGTAAATCATGAGAATAGTATGGTCAGAGCTACAACCACAGCGACATTGCAGTGGCCACATATACGCTCACACACACACAAGCAACAGCTCTGCAACGCATTGGGGTCATCATAATAAACACAAAACTTGGACAAATCAAAATTCTTTAACACTTTTCAAATTAAATCCTGGTATTTTTCTTGTTTTTCAAATTCTTGGAAAGGGGCAGAGAACACCAAAAGAGGACTAATGATGGGCAAGTTGGAATTTTTTGAACACTACAGTGTAGAGTTTCATGGGCTTTTAAAAAATAATCCGACTATTAAGGAGCAGATAAAGGTTTGTGATAATAGAGTTAGGGTTTCTCATCAACGCATTATCCTCCTTTATTGGGCAAGTAGGTCTGGCTTACCAAAAGCGATCTATAATTAATTTAATGTCATTGTCCTCAAGTGTTTTTGCCGTAGTACGAAGAACTTTAGAATGAATGTCTTTATATGTCAACTATCTTCTTTATGTTCCATTTTCCTGGGAGATAACAAATATTAGCTTCACTTTGTTACATAGTTTGAATTAGATTCCCAAACTACCAAGGGACTGCACATGGCAGTGGCGCCTTAAGAAATCGTTCTATGCTGTCTGGTATACTCGCTTTTGGGACCAGCCCTCCTCTTTCACAAATTTTAACAAACAAATGAACTCTTTCATAATACCCCATAGCCTTGTTGTAGTGGTGCAGGATATAAAAAATTAATTCATTTCAAAGGACTGTGATATTACCAATGAATGAAGTGGAGTTCAGCAGTTGAGTACGAAGCAGTGTGGCTGTAGTGAAATGGATCTACAAAAATGCCATTCCATTGCCCAAAGAAGTACCGACATTTACTAACCATAAAAAGATTTTCAATTAACACAAAGTCATAAAACCCTCCTTACTCTCTGCCTCTCTACGCAAGGCTTTCAAGACGAGAACGAAAAAGAGAGAGAGAGAGAGAGAGCTACTACAACTGGTCACATTGACGATTGATGGGGGATGCCTCTGAAAGGCTCTGCTCTAAATTATGCATGACCCTGGGAGTTTGTGCGTGTATGCTTCGTCACTGTTCTAAGGAAGGGAGAAAGCGGGTATATCAACGCTTACTTTAGAAACTTTATATGACTTTAATGAGCATTTCATGTTTATGATTTATTCATTCGTTCATTCGCTTGGTCGTTCGCCGGCTTAAATCCTGTCGGCATTGGTCTTGTTGCTTTATTCACATATTTAGTCATTCATTCACTCATTCTCATTTTTATGCAGCGCTGCCTTCTATAACTCGTAGCTGTTGCGTTTTGATGTTCATTCGTTGTCACTGTTTATGATTTAGTAAAAGCAAAAATGAATTTGAGCTTCATTAGACATTGAATGTTATATAGCTCCTCATACATACATACTCGTATATATAAAAATAACCACAGTGAAGAAGAGGCAATATGAACGATTCTAGAATAAAATTTCCAGAAAAATTACGAAATTACAAAATATGCAAGAAATTATCCCTAAATTGCCCGGAAATTATTTCTAAGGACAGAAATCCAACTCCAACAATTTTATGAATTTTACTATTAAGAAAATTTCCTTGAAACTTTGTGTAAAATCGAAATATCCATGCAATTTTTTCTAAAGACACAATTTACAGAAAATCACCTCTGAAGACTAAATGTCTGGGAATTTTCTTTTAAGATAAAATTTTCATGAAATTTTCTTAAAGAAAATTTTTTACAAAATTTTTTTCTTAAAACAAAATTTTAACGAAATTTTCTCTGAAGCTTAATATACGTATAGGAAATTTTCTTTTTATACCCATCACCATAGGATGAAAAGTATACTAACCTAGTCATTTCGTCTGCAAGACATCGAAATTTCCATTTCCGACCTTATAAAGTATATACATATATCTTGTCATGTCCTTTCGTCCGCCTGTCTGTTGAAATCACGCTACAGTCTTTACAAACAAATATTTAGCTGAAAATTTGCACAGATTCTTTTTTGTCCTTGGGCGGATTAATTAATTAGACCGATCTGCCGATTTAAGGTCTTTGGACCATTAAAGTTATATTTATTATCCGATTTCGCTAAAATTTGGGACAGCGAGTTGTGTTAGGACTCTCGATATCACTGTTGGTTCAAATTAGTATATAGCTGCCATATAGGCCGATTTCGATTTAAGGTCTTGGGCCCAAAAAAGGCGCATTTATAGTCCGATTTCGCTGCAATTCGGTATAAAGAGTTGTGTTAAGATCCTTGCGCATTTATGGTCCGATTTCTCTGAAATTCAATATGAAAAGTTGTGTTAGGATTCTTGACATCCCTATGTAATAGGGCCCATATGATGTAACTACCATAAAGACCGATCTCTCGATTTAAGGTCTTGGGTCCATAAAAAGCGCATTTACTGTCCGATTTTGTTGAAATTTGAGACAATACGTTATGTTAGGCTATGTTTAATTTAGCCCAGATCGGTTACGATTTGGTTATAGCTGTCATATAGACCGATCTCTTGATTTAATATCTTGAGTCCATAAAAGGCGCATTTAAGGTGCAATTTCGCTGAAATTTGGTATAATAAGTTTTGTTTGGAGGCCACCGTAGCGCAGAGGTTAGCATGTCCGCCTATGACGCTGAACGCCTGGGTTCGAATTCTGGCGAGACCATAAGAAAAAATTTTCAACGGTGGTTTTCCCCTCCTAATGCTGGCAACATTTGTGAGGAACTATGCCATGTAAAACTTCTCTGCAAGAGGTGTCGCACTGCGGCACGCCGTTTTTGAGCTTAAAACTTGAATCGGACTGCACTCATCGATATGTGAGAAGCTTGCCCCTGTTCCTTAGTGGAATGTTCATGGGCAAAATGTGCATTTGCAATTTTTGTTAGGATTTTTGACACCCCTATGCAATAAGGCCCAGATCGGTCCAGATTTGGATATAGCTGTCATGTAGACCGATCTCTTAATTTAAGGCCGTGAGCTCATAAAAAGCGCATTTACTGCCAGATTTGGTTGAAATTTGGGACACTAAGTTATGTTAGGCGCTCAACATCCTGTCTTAATTTGGTCCAGATCGGTTCAGATTTGGATATAGCTGTCACATAGACCGATCTCCCGTTTTAAATTCTTGGAATCATAAAATCGCATTTATTATTCGATTTCGCTGAAATTTGACACAGTAGGCTGTGTTTAGACTTATCGACGTTTGTGTGCAATATGGCCAAGATCGGTCTATATTTAGATATAGTTGCCATATAGACCGATTTCCCGATTTAAAGTCTTTGACATATAAAATGTGCAATTATTGCCCAATTTAAGCTCTTCGACGTCCGTGCCCTATATAAAGGGTGATTTTTTAGCTATTATCTTTTTGGCAACACTGTTTTAAACAGCTCGCGCACGTTTCGTGTTTTGTTTCACCGTCAAACATCTTCAGTTTGGTCTATAATTTAAACATGAATCGTCTTACATGCGAATCTTGTTGAATTTTATTTTCAAAATGCGTAATCTGAAATGTAAATGTGAAAAATTGTGTTCAACGACGAAGCTCATTTTTGGCAGATAAGCAGAATTGTCGATTTTGTAGTGAAGATCAGCCAGAAGCATTGCAAGAGTTACCAATGCATCCAGAAAAAGTCACAGTTTGGTGCGGTTTATGGGCTGGTGGCATCATTGGACCTTACTTCTTCAAACATGACGCGAATCGTAACGTACTGTGAATGATGAGAGCTACCGTGAGATAATATTGAACTTTTTTTTTTGCCCAAAATGCAAGAGCTTGACTTGCATGATATGTGGTTTCAACAAGACGGTGCCACATGTTACACAGGACGCTTAACAATGGACTTCTTGAGAGTCGAGTTTGGTGAGCATTTCTTTCCACGTTCGGCATCGGTCTATAATTTTTTGTGAGGCTATGTTAAAGCTCATATCTATACAGACAAGCCCGCTTGATTTGAGGCATTGGAAGACAAAATTGAAGCATTTATTCGTGAGATTCCGCCCTTTAGTTCAGATCGGTCTATATTTGGATATATCTGTCATCTACACATACAATCTCCCGATTAAGATTCTTAGGCTCATAAAAGGTGAATTTTTTAACCGATGAATTTGGTACAATGACCCCTTACATAGCCTTCATCAACATGGTGGGGATCGGACTTTATATAGATGTAGCTGCTATAAATTCATAAATGATGCATTTTTTACCGCATTATGAGGAAAGGTGGTAAATATATATTTATAGCAAAGGTGGTGGGTATCCAAAGTTCGGCCCAAACGAGCTTAATGCATTTTTAATTTTTTTTTTCTTAAATTTTCAAGAAATTTTCTATAACGTCAATATTTCTGTGAAATTTTGATATTGTCTGTCTCGTCAACAGCATACATATAGTAAGGGCAAGTCCACTGAAACAGCCCTTCACCACCTAATCGCCGTCATAGGAGGTTCTTTCCAAGTCAAGAAATACACAATGATAGCATTTTTTGATATTGACGGTGGTTTCAATAATGTAAGACAAAATTTCCATAGAATTGTTTCTAAGAACTAATTGTGCATAAAATGTTCTCCAAATTCAAAACGGCCGTGAAATTTTCCTAAACACAAATTTTCCATGAAATTTTCCTTAAGATAAATGTCCATGGAATTTTCCCTAAGGACAAAATTTCCATGTAATTTTTTTTCAAACAAAAATTTTCATGACATTTCCAAAGACTAAATGTCCATGAAATTTTCTTCAATAACAAAATATTTATAAAAATTGTCTCTAAAGAATTAATGTTCCTAAAATTTTCTCCAAAGAAAACATTAACATGAAAATTTTCAATGACGAAAAATGTCCATGAAATTTTTCTCTGAAGAAAAAATTGCAATGAAATTTTCTCTAAAAGCTATGTTAAGTAAGGTTTAAATGGCAGTCTGCCATCAGACTCACTTAGACGTTTTCGTCCATTGTGATACCACAGGAACAGAATAAGGAAGATGCCTTCTACTTCTTACCGTTGAACCATGCAGATCGCTTTAAGAAGCCCAATAATTTGCGAATGTTCACATCCGCTAAATCGGGCAGGTTCTCAAAGAAATGAGAACCTAAAGCGGAACTCCTTCTGACTACTAGTGCGGGACACACATCCAGAAGGTGTTATATGGTCTGTTCTTCTTCGACATCACAGCTTCTGCAAAAGTCGTTATGGTGGTTATAGCGCTGTGGCACGCCGTTGACGCACAGTGGGAGATAATTGACAAAAAACTTGTAAAAAATATGCCGTGTGAGCACTGGTAGAGATATTTCTTTGAAATTTGGAATGGTGAGAGCTGAAGTGTAAGCGACATCGAGTGCAAAATTTCAAGGGCCTAAGTTGTCCGGGCACCTTTTGACAGAATCTTAAAGTTGGTCTCCTCGGCATTTGGAAATTTTGTTGGGGCTGCCAAATCTTCGTTTGTGGTCCGATTTCCAAAATTACGGGATAGTGCTCAAAAATCCCTACAAAAATGTACGGGAATATTCGATTTTGTTTTTTGCAATTTTGACCGAGTCCTGCTTCGTATTTTGCACAAATATTCATTCTAAGATGAATATTTAGATGTGTTACAAACGGAATGACGAAATTAG